>NW_026728121.1:177500-475000 GCF_030684315.1 Stegostoma tigrinum | reverse complement strand
CCCTCAATTTGTAGCTATGCCCCCTCAACCAGCTGATGTCATCATCCTCAGAAAAAGACTCTCACTCTCCACCCTATCTAATCCTCTGATCATCTTGTATGTGTTTCTTGAATCCCCTGTTAGTCTTCTCCTCTCCAATGAGAACTGACCAAGCCCCTCAGCCTTTCTTCATAAGGCCTTTGCTCCAGACCAGGCAACATCCTGGTAAATCTCCTCTGCACCTTTTCCAATGCTTCCACATCCTTCCTGTAATGGGGCGACCAGAACTGCACGCAATATTCCAAAATGAGACCGCACTAGCATTTTGTACAGTTGCAGTGTGACATCTTGGCTCCGGAACTCATTCCCTCTACCAATGAAACCTAACGCACTGTAAGCCCTCTTAACAGCACCATCAACCTGGGTGGCAACTTTCAGGGATCTATGTACATAGACACCAAGATCCCTCTGCACATCCACACTGCCCAGAATCTTTGCATTGACCCAGTATTCTGCCTTCCTATTATTCTTCCCAAAGTGAATCACCTCACATTTATCCACATTGAACTCCATTTGCCACCTTTCAGCCCAATTCTGCCGTTTATCCAAGTCTCCCTGCAACCTGCGACGTTCTTCCACACTGCCCACCACTCCACCAACTTCAGTGTCACCTGCAAACTGAGTAATCCATCCACCTGTGCCTGCATCCAAATCATTTATAAAAATGACAAACAGCAGTGGTCCCAAAACAAATCCTTGTGCACACCACGAGCGAATTGACTCCAGGCTGAATATTTTCCATCAACCACCACTAGTTGCCTTCTTACAGAAAGCCAGTTTCTCATCCAAACTGCTAAATGTCCCTCAATCCCATGCGTCCATATTTGCTCCAATAGCCGACCACGTGGAACCTTATCAAAGGCTTTCCTGAAGACCGTGTACACCACGTCAACGGCCCTTCCCTCGTCCACATGCTTGGTCACCTTCTGAAAACTCAGTGAGGTTTGTGAGACACGACCTGCCCTTGACGAATCCATGTTGACGATCTCCAATCAAATTGGTGCTTGCTTGATGTTTAGAAATCCTAAATCTCTTCTCATCCTTTGCAAAACTTTTCCGACAACAGACGTAAGGCTCACTGGTCTATAATCACCTGGGTCATCTCTCCTGCCCTTCTTGAACAAGGGCACAACATTTGCAGCCCTCTGGTACTAAATCTGTAGAAAATGAGGACTCAAAGATCAAGGCCAAAGATCAAGAGGATAGGAGATGGTGGTGGGGCTTGATGTGGGAGGAGGGGTTCGGAGGGAGAAAAGACAGGTTCGGGAGGCGGGAATGAGCTGGGCTGGTTTTGGGATGCAGTTGTGGGGAGGGGTGATTTTGAAGCTTGTGAAGTCCACATTGATAGCATTGGGCTGCAGGGTTCCCAAGCAGAATATGAAGTGCCCTTCCTGCAACCTTCGGGTGGCATCATTGCGGCACTGCAGGAGGCCCAGCATGGACATGTCATCTGAGGACTGCGAGGGGGAGTTGTTTAGTGTGAAGTGAGCATAGGTGATGTGCAAAGCGGTCCCCAAGCCTCCGCTTGGTTTCTTTGATGTTGAGGAGGCCACAATGGGAACAGCGGATGCAGCTACCACATTAGTGGCGCCGATACAGTCATCAATGTAACGGAGGAAGAGGTGGGGTTTAGGGCCAGTGTAGGTATGGAAGAGGGATCGTTCCATGTAACCTACAAAGAGGCAGGCATAGCTTGGGCCCATGTGGATACCCTGGCCACCCCCTTTGTCTGTCGGAGGTGGGAGGATTTGAAAGAGAAGTTTTCGTTTTCAAGGACCGCAACTCCCCTCCCCCCCCCGCCCCCCACCCCCCGCAGTGGTCGAAAACACCCTCGACCGGGTCACCCGCATTTCCCACAACTCACCCCTCACCCCTTCTGCCATCTGCACTCTGACCCCACCACCAAAGACATTTTTTCCCTCCCCACCCTTAGGTGACTCCCTTATGCACTCCACACTCCCCCCCAGCACCCCGTACACGCGGCACTTGTTCCTGCAACTGCAGGAAGTGCTTCACCTGTCTCGATACCTCCCCCCTCACCCCCATCCCAGGCCCCAAGAAGAAATTCCACATCAAGCAGATGTTCACCTGCACATCTGCTAATGTGATATTCTGTATTCGCTGTTCCCATTGTGGCCCCCTCGACATCGGGGAAACCAAGCGGAGGCTTCGGGACCTTTGCAAGTCACCGATGCACGAAAGAACTGCACCTACCAGTCGCGAACCGTTTCACCTCTCCCTCCCAATACTCAGATTACATGTCCATCCTGGGTCTCCTGCAGTGCCACCTGAAGATTGCAGGAGCAGCGCCTCATATTCCGCTTGGGAACCCCACAGCTCAGTGGTATCAATGTGGACTTCACAAGCTTCAAAATCTCCCCTCCTGCTCCCGCAACCCAAAACCAACCCACCTATTCCATCCTGCCACCTCAAGCCCCACCCCCACCTCCTACCGACTAACCTCTTCCCGCCCCCTTGACCTGTTCGTCCTATCTGGACTGCCCTGTCTGCTCCCGAACTTCCCACCTGCACTCCATCCCTGCCTCTTTGACCTGTCTGTCTCCTGTCCACCTATCTTTTCCTTTATCCAACTTCTATCCGCCTCCCGCTCTCTCCCTATTTATTTCCGAACCCCCTCTCCCTCCCCCATTTCTGAAGAAGTGTCTAGGCCTGAAACGTCAGCCTTCCTGTTGCTCTGATGCTGCTTGGCCGGCTGTTTTCATCCAGCTCTGCACCTTGTTACCTCAGAAAGAAAATCTCAGTGGCCCTGACCAGTTTTTCAATTCCTCTCACAAGGGAAGTACCAGAGGGTTGGAGAACAGAATGTGGTTTGACTTATCAAGATAAATGCAAAACTATTCAATTCCAGTGGAGGTTTGAGATGCAGTGTTGATGTTTGTTCTATGTAGTAGCCTGGCCTTAACTTGTCCTGTGGTGAGATGTAATTTGAGGGGGATGCTGTGCTTTTTTTTCTCGTTTTGGTACGGTATGTGTTACTTGACCTTGTCAGCCTATTTTATAGAGTCATAGTCGTACAGCGTGGAAATGGGCCCTTAGGTCCAACATAATCCCAAACTAAACTAGTCCCAACTGCCTCTTCGTGGCCCATATCCCTCCAGCCTTGTCCTATTTATTAACCTCGATCAGGTCACCTTTCATCCCCCTTTGCTCCAGTGAAAAAAGTTCCAGCTGACCCAACCTTCCTTTATCACTGAAACCTTCCATGCTCAGCAACGATCTGGTAAATTTCTTCTGTGCCCACTCTTGCTTAAAAATATCCTTCCTATAATAGGGCAACTGTAAATTTGTACTGTAGAAATCTTCAAGACTAGAAAAACATAAAAGCAAACAAAGCAGGAAATGAAGGGATCAAATTGTAGTTCAGGAAGTGGAAAAATGGAAGTGGCTTGAGTGCAGCATGTTCTGGACTAACATGCACTGTAGTTCTGAAAGGGCATTGCACCGGTGTGAGTGGAAAGTTGTAGATGAAATAGTGACTTGAATCTTCATATACGCTCTCTGTCCAATTGATGTTGGAAACTCCTTCATGTTTCTAATGACGAATCCCAGGGATCGCTGCTGTTGTCTAGCTGATAGCCAGCCTTCAAACTGTTTCAAAGAGGAAAAGAACAAAGAAAATTACAGCACAGGAACAGGCCCTTTGGCCCTCCAAGCTTGCGCCATTCCAGATCCTTTATGTAAACCTGTCACTTATTTTCCAAGGATCTGTTCCCTTTGCTCCCTGCCCATTCATGTTTCTGTCTAGATACATCTTAAATGACGCTATTGTGCCGCCTCGAACGCCTGCGTTGACAACGCGTTTCAGGCACCCACGACTCTCTGCATAAAGAACTTTCCACTCATATGCCTTAAACTTTTCCCCTCTCACCTTGAAATTGTGACGTCTAGTAATTGAGTCCCCCCACTCTGAGATAGAAAGCTTCTTGCTATCCACCCTGTCTCTACCTCTCATGATTTTGTCGACATCAATCAGGTCCCCCCCTTCAATCTCCGTCTTTCTCATGTAAATAATCCCAATCTACTCAACCTCTGTTCAGAGCTAGTGCCCTCCATACCAGGTAACATCCTGGTGAACCTCCTCTGCACCATCTCCAAAGCATTCACGTCCTATTGGTAATGTGGCGACCAGAACTGTACGCCATATTCCAAATGTGAACCCAAGTCCCATAAAACTGTAACATGATGTGCCAACTCTTATACTTGATACCCCGTCTGATGAATGAAAGCATGCCGTATGCCTTCTTGACCACTCTATTGACCTGCGTTGCCACCGTCTGGGTGCAATGGACCTGAACACCCAGATCTCTCTGTGCATCCATTTTCCCCAGGGCTTTTCCATTTCCCGTACAGTTGGCTCTTGAATTGGATCTTTCAAAATGCATCACCTCGCATTTACCCGGATTGAACTCCATCTGCCATTTCTCCACCTAACTCTCCAATCTGTCTATATTCTGCATTCTCCAACAGTCCCCTTCGCGATCCGCTACTATCTGTTTCGCATCGGTTTTGCACAAAACTAGATTTTTGTTCTATTTTTGCAAGTGAATTGTTTCAAATTAGTTGCTGTTCTTTGTAAATCACAATCATGAATGCACATCCAAGCAGTGGGGAGAGGGGGAGAATGGATTTTTTGATGTCATGAAGTCTGAGATTTGTTATAATCTGCAAATATTGTCATGATAATTTTTAAAATTCACGAGCATGTCATTGATGTTGCTTTCTTGGGCTGCATTTGCTATCCATCCAGAATTGCTGTTGAGAAGGTTGTGGAGAATTGGCCTGTTGAATAGCTGCAATGCACATGGTATGAATATATTAATGAAATACTGAGGACAGGAGATGAATTGCTTTTACTCAGTGGAAATGAAGTAACAGTCATACAGTTCCAGATCAGGATTCTGCTGATTTTGACAGGGAACATGCAGATTCTGGAGCTGCTGTTTAAATATTTTTGGGTGGTAGGGTTCACACAATTATCAGGTACTGTGGAAGGAGTTTGATGAATTGGTGCATTGTCTCATTGTAACTCCCCATCTCAAACAACAGTTCATTCTAGATCCATTGTTAATTGTAAATTTTCAGTTCGACCGAAAGGAAAAACAGTATTGAGGGATATGGACCAAAGGCAATATGGAGGTAGGCCACAATTAAGTTATAACCTCATTGGATGGTAGAAAGTGTTTGAAGGGTTGAATGGCTGACTTGTTTTCCTATATCCTTACGTAAGAAGGGGGATCAATCAGTGGGATGATTTGACTGCATTGCTGTCGTTTATCGATAGTGTTGTCGGAGTCGCACTCGTTCAGCTGAGTGAAGAGTATTTCATTGACACCCGGATTTGGAGTTTATCGGCAGTGGACAGATGTTGAGAAGTCTACTTGCTGTAGAATCTATTGTCTCTGATCTACGGTTCCAGTCACATTGATTAACATAGATCCAAGAACACTTCAGCAGAGGAACAGGCCCTTTGGCATGCAATGTTGTGCTAAACAGGATGCCAAATTTAGCTAAAGCCTTCTGAATGTCCTTGATTCATATCCCTACATTCCTTGAAGATTCATGTACGTATATAAAAGTGTCTTAAACGGCCCTATTGTATCTGCTTCCACAGCCACCCCGGCAGTGCTTTTCAGACTCCTACCACTCTCTGTATATAAGAATTGTCTCTGACATCTCCTTTGAACTTTCCTGCTCTCACGTTAAATACATGCCCCCAGTTTTAGACATTTCAAATCTGGGAGAAGGGTTACAGTCAGAATCTGTCCATGCATGTCACAAATTTGTAAACCTCTATCAAGTCTTCCCTCAACCTCTGCCACTGCAGAGAAAACAGTCTGAGTCTTTCCAGCCTCTCCTTTCTAGCTCAAGCCCTCAAATCCAGGCAACCTCTTTTGCACCCTATTCAAAACCTCCACGTCCTTCCTGTAACATGACGACCAGAATTGGATACAATTCTTCAGAGTGCAATACTTAAGGCCTAACCAAAGTGTTCTAAAGCTGGAACATGACATCCTGATTCTTGTGCTCGATTCCCGAACTAATAAAGGCAAGCATGCCATGCGTCTTCTTTGCCACTCTATCAACTTGTGTGGCCCCTTTCGGGGAGCGATGAACTGAATCCCAAGATCCCTGTATACACAAATGCTGCTCAGGGTCCTGCCATTAACTGTATATTTTTCCTTAACATTTAATTTCCCAAAGTGGAGCACTTCACACTTAATGGATTAAAATTCACTTGCCATTTCTGCAACGGATCTGTATCCTTCTGTATCCTTTTATGACTTTCTACCCTAACTACCACTCTACCAATCATTCTATCGTCTAAAAACTTACTAACCCATCCATCTATCTTGTCACCTCAGTCATTTTATATATATACCACAACGGCAGAGGTCCCAGTACAGATCCCTGCAGAACACAATAGTCCTGGATCTGCAGCCTAAAAAGCACGTTTCCACCACCACCCTCTGCCTTCTCTGGGCAAGCCAGTTGTGAATCCAAGCAGATAAGTGACCACGGACCCCATGGATCTTAATCTTCTGGATGATCCTACGGTGAAGCACCTTGTTGAAAGCCTTGCTAACATCCATGTCAACAATATCCACCACTCTACCTTCAATGATCACATTAGTTACCTCCTCAAAAAATTCAATCAAGTTAGTAAGACATGACCTGCCCTGCACAAAGCCATGCTGACTGTCCCTAATTGGGCAATGCTGTTCCAAATACAGGTAAATACAATCCCTAAGAATTCTCTCCAATAGCTTCCCAATGAACGATGAGAGACTCTCTAGTCTATAGTTTCCTGGATTGATCCTATTTACCTTCTTGAACAGAAGAAGAACATTTAGCAACTTGCTCGTCCTCCAGTACCCCTCCAGTGGCTACCAAGGATACAAAGATATTGCTGAATGCCCCGACAATCTCCTCTCTCACCTCGCTCAAAATCCTTGAGTAGATACCATTGGGTCCTGAGGACTTATCCACCTTAATGCTCTTTCTTGATCTCAAAATGCTGTTGTCATATGAGCATGCTCCACACAAATCCCACTATCCTCCACACCCTTCGCCTGAGTGAATAGTGATGCACAGTCCTCATTTCGGATCTTGCCCATATCCTCTGCTTCCGTACACAAGTTCCCTCCTTTATCCTGAATGGTCCTACTTTCTCACTATTTATCCCCTTGTTTTTGATGTATGCATCGAATGCCTTGGGATTTCCTTTAACCCTCCTTGCCAAGGTCATTTCATCACCCTTTCTTTTTCTGCTTTCTTTATGTCGGCCCTGTTCGATTTTAGCTTCCAAAACCTGACATATTTCTGTTTTTTGCCCATTTGACTAACTTCACAACCTCCCCAATTATCCAAGGGTCTTTTACCTTGCCATCCTTGTCCTTCCTCCTTCCTGATCCTAAACTCATAAGCAGGCCTTTAAACAATTCCCATGTGGCAAATGTGACAGCTCCCCCCAATTAACACTCCCCAGCTCCTACCTAAAATTGATACAATTTACTCTCCCCCAAGGTCCTGACTTATCCTTCTTCATAGCAATCTTAAAATTGAAGGAGTTGTGATCACTATTTCCAAAATGCTTTCCCACCCTTCTCACCAGTTACCTGACCAGGACAAAGTCCAGCATGGCCCATCTTCTATCCATATCCTGTGTCAAGAAACTCTCTTGGATAGACTGAACAAATTCAGCCTCATTTAAACTCTTGTTGTAAGGGAGTCCCAGTCAATACCGTGGAGGTTAAATTCACTGACTGTGACAACTCTGAGTTAGTGCATCATTTCACAAGCTGCCTACATATTTGTTCCTCAGTGTGTCAGTGGCAACAGGGGAGCAGGCTATTAGTTTAATCTGATCAGAGTGATTGTGTCTATCTTATTTTTGAATGCTACCTATATTGCCTCAGTGGGCAAGCCCTCCAGAATGTCCTTTCTGGGTGCAGATGTCACATTTCCCACAGGTTAGGAGAGCACCTCCTTCTTTTACCTTCCCCTCTATCTTCTCGAAAACAATGAAACCCTGGAACATTGAGCAACCAGTCCGGTCTCTGTCTCAACCAAACCCATGTAATGGCCTCAACATCAGAGTCCCATGTACTGATCCAGGCTCTAAGCTCATTTGCCTGAGCTATAATACTCCTTGCAGTGAAAGAAACATAGGTCAGCTTGTTTGTGCCATCATGTTCATGTACCTGTGTCTGACTGCCATTCT
Organism: Stegostoma tigrinum; assembly: GCF_030684315.1. Taxonomy (NCBI): domain Eukaryota; kingdom Metazoa; phylum Chordata; class Chondrichthyes; order Orectolobiformes; family Stegostomatidae; genus Stegostoma; species Stegostoma tigrinum. The sequence goes on along the minus strand of NW_026728121.1, from coordinate 466,719 downwards.
TTTCTGATTTATTGGTCCTAACATGTACCTGCTATCAATTCATCGACTTGCTGACGTGCTGCTCTCGTTTCCAGCTGCCTGCCAGCCTTTAAATCATCCTAAGTAGCACTAGCAAACCTCCGTGTGAAGATATTTGTTCCCATTCAGTTCAGGTGCAACCCATTCCTCTTACACAGGTCACCCCTTGCCGAAGAAGTGGACCCAGTTATCCATGAACTTGAAACCCTGGCCCCTGTACCAGCTCCTTAACCATGCATTCATCTCACCTATCTTTGTATAATTTAGCTCACGAACATCTGGCTCTGGTAGTAACCCAGTAACTATTACCCTCTAGGTCCTGCCTTTCAGCCTCTTTGCTAACTCCTTGTACACAGTCCACAGGATCACATCCCTCTTTCTTCCTACGTCATTGGTACCAATGTGGACAATGGCCTCTGGCTGCTCACCCTCCCCCTTAAGAATTTGTTGCAACCACTCAGAGATGTCCTTGACCTTTGCACCAGGGAAGCAACACACAGCCCTGCTGTCTCAAATGTGGCGACAGACACCATGCACCCAACGAATGAGCCTCCAACCACAATCACTGACTTGGATTTGCCTGACCCTGTTCCACAGCAGGGCGGTTTGTACCACGGACCTGGCTACTGCTGATTAGATAACTGACCCAGTTTAGTTTTAGATCAGTGTTAACCTTGATGAAGTGGATAGCCAAGCACCTCAGTAGTCTACAATACAGGAGAATTAAATTCTTAAGCTCACGGATTCTGTGACAGTCAAAGAGAAGCAGTGAATTTTTCTGACCTCATTTCCAACACCTGGCCCATCGCCCTGCATGGCTTGGATAGCACTTGTACATTTAAAAATAAATGTAAGGATGATGTTCAGGTAAGGACATGGAATTTTGTGATATGGTCATATTCTCTCTTGTTGGAGCTGATTGCTGCTTAGCACTTGTGTGGTGCAAATGTTACTTATCGTTTATCAGGCCCAGCCTGATCGTTGTCCAAGTCTCACTGTATTTTCTCATCGTTGATTTCACTGTTGGAAAAGTCATGAATTCTGCTGGACACCTGGACAATATTCAATGAACATTCATGTCTCCAATTTGGTTCAAATGAAGACATGACTTCAACCAGTGCAGGTATCCAGTGAATGCCACTGACTCAATTTTCTATTCCTCTGCTTCACACCACATTCAATCAGAAGTTGCCTTGGTGGAAATGACAGATTGCACTTTCCTTCCTTTTCAAGCTCAGGATCGCTGATCATATTTGTGGTAACTCCTGAATGAGGTTGCGAGAAGTGTGGCATGACGAAAAGTAAACTGAACCTTAGTGTGCAGCTGTTTGACAGCACTGTCATCCAGATGTTGCATTACTTTGCTGATGATTGAGAATACATTGAGGCCATAATTGGTCAGCACAATTTGTCAGACTATTACATGATAGGTCATCTTTCTCTGAAATGTGAGTGTCGCAAGTGTTTAAAAATGTACTGGAAAACATTTGCTGTTGGTGTGCTGACCTTGGGGGCACATTGTTCCAGTACAGTTTGTCGGATGCTGCCAGGTGCCATGGCATTTGCAGTATCCAGAACATTCAGTCTTGTCATTGCATGAAATAACTTGAATTGCGTGTAAGTAAAGATCTGTGATGCCTCCTCAGGATGAGGGCAAGGAGATCATCCAGACTGATGCTATGAATGGTTTCATCTGCCTCTTCACCTTTTGTTCGTAACATCTTGTAATAACTGCCATGTAGCCTGATGAGAAACTAAAGCTCATCTTGATTCATTTGCATTCGAAGGTGCCTATTTTTCCCAAACAAAAGGACCCATCACTGAGCGGAAAGTATGGAGAATGTTATAGACATCAGTGGTGAGATAATGCTGGATCTTGACCAGCAAAACCATTGTTGTGTTGGTGAAATGCAAACAAAAATCTATATGATGTAAACTTTATTCTCAGCTAATCCCTTTCTCAAATGACAGATTGTGATGTTGGTTCCTGGAAAGCCTCCATTGTTGGAGGACGAGAAGCCGTATCCAATTGAAGCAGCACAGGCTTCTGCGATGACTGTGGAAACCACTGCTTATGCCTTGCTTCAAGCGTTGTCAAGGAATGATATTGACTATGCAACACCGATTGCGAGGTGGCTAACGATGCAACAGAACTATGGTGGTGGATTTCACTCGATGCAGGTAAATGCTTGAGATCACAAGAACAGGCATTCAGATATTTCCATTGATCATGTTACTAACTGGTGGTTGTTGCAGTTTGCAATCAAACTGGACACTGCATTTTCATCTGCACGTTTGGTGCATTGGCACAAATACCAGTTCTTCAATGGTGTTAATCCTTGGTTAAATTCTTACATGCACTTTGCCTGTGCATCACTTTTCCTTTTGGCATTGTCCTTGAAAAGTGCCTGTTTCTGTAAACCTTCACTTGCTTGTCACAGGATCATTGAGGGACAGCATAATAGAGTGCTATGGCAATGGAACAGACCCTTCAGCAAATTGTATGTGCCCTCACAAGATGCAAGTCCCGAACTATTCTCATCACATTTCCCAGCACTCGACCCAGAGCCTTGTATGCCTTGGCATCGCAAATGCCCAATCACAGATTTGTTAAATGTTATCATGGTTTCTGCCTCTACCACCCACACAGTCGGTGCGTTCCACATTCTCACCACAGTTTGGGTGCAAAAACAAGTAAGTTTCCTCAAGAGATAGTAGGAACTTGCCAATGCTGGAGAATCTGAGAGAACAAGGTGTCGAACTGGATGAACACAGCGGGCCGAGCAGCATCAGAGAAGCAAGAAAGCTGACGTTTCAGATCGAGACCCTTCTTCAAAAATGGGGGAGGAGAAGGGGATTCTGTAAAAAATAGGGAGAAGTGCGGAGGTAGATAGAAGATGGATAAAAGAGAAGATAGGTGAACTGTCCCGTGCTGTCCACTCACTGTCCCCTGCTCCAGAATCATAGAATCAGAGAATTCTACAGAATTGAACAAGCACTTCATTCCATTGTGTCTGTAACCACTGAAGCCACACTAAGTTGACATTCGGCTCATGTTCTAGCAATAGGCCCATTGCCTTGAATGTTATTTTAAGTGCTGTACCAACCCTTTTTCTTTAATGTGAAAAGATTATCCACCTCAACTGAAGTCCCAGACAATGAATTCCAACCCCCCAGCACCTTCTGGGTGTCTTTTCTTTCCTGAAATTCCTTCTGAGCTTTTAGCTTAAATGTATGTATCTCTTCCTCTACCACCACCGCCCCCCGACCGACCCCATTATGGACCTTCTTTTTACCTCGCCCCTACCCATATTAATCTAAACAATTTTTTCAGGACCTCCTTCAACCTTCTCTACTCGAAAGAAAACAAGCCAACCTTATCCAGATAAAACAGTGATGCTAGATACAATGGGAACTGCAGATGCTGGAGAATTCAAGAGAACAAAGTGTGGAGCTGGCTGAACACAACAGGCCAAGCAGCATCTCGGGAGCACAAAAGCTGATGTTTCAGGCCTAGACCTTTAATCAGAGATCGGCAACAGTGATGCTGCCTGGCCTGCAGTGTTCCTCCAGCTCCACACTGTGTGATCTCAGACTCCAGCATTAGCAGTTATTGCTAACGCAAACTTATCCAGACTCTCCCAAGAGTTAAAATGCTTCACCCCCTCAGAACATCCTGATGAATGTCCTCCACACATGCTCAAATGCAAACACCTCCTTTCTATAATGGAGTGACCAGAACTGCACTGAGCACTTCAGCTGGGGCCTAACCAAAGTCCTGTACAGCTCTTGAGCCATGTGCTTTCTGAACTGTCCTTTTAAGCTGCCATTCCATGTTCAGGAATCTGTGGACAAGCACCCCAAGATCACACCATTCCTCTGATCTTCCTAGTGTCCTGGCATTTCTTTGAATGATTCCTTGCCTTGTTAGTTTGTCCAAATTGCCTTATTGATCAGGGTTAACATTCCATCTACCGTTGACCTGCCCATTTGACCAATCTGTAACTTTGGATTCAACTTGCTGTATTTTCCTGGACCCCCCAAGCTTTACCTTCTTTGCCACGCTCCCATTTGGGACCCTGTCCAAGTCTTTGCTGAAATCTCTTTTCATTACATCAACTCCCATCTGCACACTCCGTCACCTCTTTGAAAGAATCATCTAAGTTTGTGAGGCGTGACCTCCCTCTGACAAAGCTATGCTGACGGTCGCTGATCAGACCCCACTTCTTGAAATGGAAATTAAGTCTGCCGTTCAGAATTTTCTCCAATATTTTCCTATCTACTGATGTGATACTCACCGGTCTGAAATACTCTGCTTTATGTTTGTCACGCATTTTGATAAGTGGAACTATGTTACCTGTTCTCCAGTCCTTTGTTACTTTTGAAATCTCTGTATGAGGGCGAGTGGAATGTTTTCTCTCATCTCCCTGGGCATCGTGGCATACACCTCATCCAAACCTGGGATTTGTCCAATTTTAAATTCACCAAAACATCTAACATCTCCCCACTCTCTGTTAATTCTGTCCGAGAATTGTGTGCTCCTTCTCACATGTAAAAGCTGATGTGAAATTCTCGTTTAACACCTGACATTGCCCTCCAGTTCAAACCATTCATTTGCCTCTTCATCCCTAATGAGACCTGGTTTTCCCTGGGTTTTCTCTTTCCCTCTGAGACACTTGTAGAAGATTTTGAGATTCTCCCTCATCCTAATCTTGGTCACCAGCGTTCTGTTGCCCTGTATTTGTTCTCTGAATTGCTATGACGAGATGCCCCTGCACACTATACATCATCATCATCATGGTGGTTTCTCGCAGATATGGATGACACTCTCCCACTCTCAGGCTGAATTGATCGCCGGCTGCACAGACCGATGCAGCTACCGTCGGCTCTGTTGCACTCGGGGCAGAAGGCAGTCGTGGGAAGGGGTGAGGGAGGTGTTGGTGTGGCTGCATGGCTTCCGCTGCTTCCAAAGGCAAGCCTCAAAGTGTTTGATGCCTTCCCAGGTGCTCTTCAGGCTTTAGGCCGTCTGAGACCGGCGATTCCCAGGTGTCTGCAGGAATGTCGCACTTCACCATTGAGGACTTGAGTTTATCACCGAGTGCTTCCTCTGCACATCTGGGTCTCGCCTGCTTTTTTGAAGCTGGGATGAGAACATGCGGAGAGTCTCGTGTCAGTCATACAGATGAAGTGTCCAGCCCATTGTAGCTGATCGAGGATGGTCAGTGCCTCAGTGCTGGGGATGTTGGCCTGGTTGACGTTCGTGCGTCCACAGGGACTCTTGTTCCCTTGCTGACTGTTATACACCTCCCTTTTCCTTTTTATCTGGTCAAAGAACAAAGAAAATTACAGCACAGGAACAGGCGCTTCGGCCCTCCAAGCCTGCGCCAGATCCTATTGAAAGTAGCGTGTTGATGCATTTGTGTAATGATTGTGTTTTGTTTGAGCCCTAACATTGAAAGCAGTGTAAGAATGTCTTTGTGCAGCAGGCAAGGTGTCATGAGATTGAGCCTTCATACACTTGCAAGATGTTGAAAATTTGCCATTATTTATTAAAACACTGATAAATTTCCATGATCAACATTTCTGTTACACTGCAATGATTATCCCGTGGCATGTAAAATCAGAAAGATACGATAAAATAAGACTGGGTCATGCCCTAGTCTTGCGGACTTGGGTCAGCATGCAGGGAGAATGTTTGCATTTCATGCATGTGGAAGGACTGAAATATTTCCATGAATCTAAAAGTCACTTTTCCCTTCATTGAAGGACACAATCATTGCCTTGGAAGCTTCATCACGATACGACATTGCATTTCTGAAGAGGGAAGAAGAAATCAACATGCAAATTCAATTCCATGGTTTTGGAAGTCCCATTGAGAACACGATTCATGTGCGCCAGCATAATGCTCTGACCGAGAAAGAATTGAAGGAGAGTTTGTAGTTTGGAAGATCGCAGCAATTTATGCATCAACTTGTTCATCAATAATGTTCCATTGCTTTCAAACTGCATTTTCCACTCTGCAAGATAATAACTGTTAGAACAAGCAACAGGATGGGTCGATGGGCTTTGGGGAATGCAATGGCACAAAACCCAATCCATTCGACAACATATTTCAGATATGTCGACAAATTAAATATTCCAGCAGAGGGATAAAACAAGGAAGATGAGAGTGAGGAGGCAAGAGTTCTGATGACAAAAGAACACGAACTTACCTTTATCCATTTGAGCAAAAAAGCAGGCACACAAACAAATAATCAGCTAACAATGCACATGTGCAACAGAGGCTACAGGGGGACTAAGAATGCCGAATTGTTGTCATGCGTATTGCTGAAAGGGTGATTGAAACAGATTCTGTGGTAAATTTGAAGAAATACAAATAATGCATCTCAGGATGTTGGAGAAAGAACATTTATTGACTGAGGCAAATTGTATTGCCCTTTTCAGGAGTTATTTGGGTCATAATGAATTCCAAGACTTTCTTCTGTGCTGAAAGCTTTAGCTTAGTTGCAGCTGGATCACAATTTCTGTTCCTGGTAGTATTTAGCAAACTATTAAAAGTGAATGTCACTGCACAGAATTCCAAACATGACTCCAATCAGTAGAGAAAATATCCAGGGGGTGTGATGAGTTGTATCCTCTCATGTTGAACAATGCAGCTACAGATACAATGGAGGCACTGATGATAATCTTCCAAGAATCCTTAGATTGTGGAAAATTCTCAGAGGATTGAAAGATTGTGAACATAACACCATTATTACAAAGATACTTGGACAAAATAGTCAGCAAGTGTTGCCAATTTAGGTCAACCTGGGTAGATGTTCATGCCGGCAATGAAAGATGAAATAACAGGGTACTGAGTGTGCTATAACATCCTACAGAGTTAACATCCTTTCATAACGGGGAAATAATACTTGACAAACTTGCTACAGTGCTTTGAGAAGGAAACAAACATTACTGATGAAGGACCACCAGTTGATGTAGTACATTGAGATTTCAACAAAGCATTTGATAAGGTACAGCTGATAAGGTGTCTCAAAAGAAAAGAGCCCATGTGTTCCAGAGTAGTATGTTAGAATGGACAGAGGACTGCATCACAAATAGAAGTCGAGAAGTAGCAGCAGGATGGTAACTTACAAGTCATGTACGGCCACAGAGCGAGTGCTGCGGAGGCCGTACACCTCATGTTGACTGGGTTGATTTCGGAAATGGCGGAGGGGATTGCTATGCTTAGGAAAGTTGGGCTACATTCATTGGAGTTTATAAGATTGAAAAAAACTTATTTTTTCGACATTTAAGATTCTTAAGAGGCTTGATAGTGTATATCCGTAGAGATTACTCCCATTTGTGAAAGATTTTACGACCAGAGGCCACATTTTCAAATTGGTTGCCTATTAATTCAGGGAAGAATTACTTCTTTCAGGTTGTCGCAATCTATTGAACACTTTAGCCAAGAAGATTTTCGAGGTAATGCCATTAATCATATGCTAGGTTGTAACGGCCAGGTTAATTTTTAAATCAAGAAACAATGATAATGAGAAAAGGGTCTAGGCCTGAAACGTCAGCTTTTGTGCTCCTGAGATGCTGCTTGGCCTGCTGTGTTCATCCAGCTTCACACTTTGTTATCTTGGATTCTCCAGCATCTGAGCTTCCCATTATCAGTGATAATGAGAAAAGGGTAGTCTTTACAGCTATGCTTAGGAAAGTTGGGCTACATTCATTGGAGTTTATAAGATTGAAGAAAATCTCATTTTTTCAACATTTAAGATGCTGAAGAGACTTGATAGTGTATATCCGTAGAGATTACTCCTATTTGTGAAAGATTTTATGACCAGAGGCCATATTTTCAAATTGGTTGCCTATTAATTTAGGGGAAGAATTACTTCTTTCAGGTTGTAGCAATTTATTGTACACTTGAGCAGAGAAGGTTTTAGAGGTAATGTCATTAATTATATGCTCGGCTGAGATGGCCAGGTTAATTTTTAAATCAAGGAACAACCACAATGAGAGAAGGGTAGTCTTTACAGTGGAAGATACTTCAAGGATCCCCTTATTACTACAGAACACAGGGAGGAATTAAACACATCACTACCACACCATCACTACCATTAGAGAAGTAGCAATAGACAATCTAATGGAGTAAAAGCAGATTAGACTCTTTGCCGTGATGGTTGACTTTCTAAGATTCTAAACAATGAGCTTCAGAGTCGGTATATGCATTGATTGTAATTTCCCAAAAAGGTTTAGATTCTAGAGAAGCATCCAAGGGCTGGAAAAATGCCGATGTGACGTCCCTATTGAAAAAGGAGAGAGGCAAAAAGAAGATAACTACAATCGAAACAGCCTGACATCTATTGTTGGAAATATGTGGCAATCAACTATGAAGAAAATAATAGCAGAAGATTTGGAAAATCAGAATCTAATCAAACAGAATCACCATAGCCTGCTGAAAGAGAAATTATGTCTGGCTAATTTGTTTGGGTTTTTGGAGGAAGTTTTGAAAGGAGAATTAATAGAGGAAAACCAGTAAATGTGTTGTGTTTGGACTTGGAGAAAGCATTTGAGAATGTACTCAAAAGTAATAAGCTGAGAGCTGAGGTTTTGAAGGTAGTATATTGCTTTGGATCAGTATGCTTTGCACGTTCTGGAAGGAGAGATCACATCTCGAGTGAAATGCACCAAGTGAATATATATTTTGGGGAACTTGGTGGCAATGCGGTAAGTCAGTGCAGAATGTAAGAACATAGAACATAGAACATAGAACAGTACAGCACAGAACAGGCCCTTCAGCCCACAATGTTGTGCCGACCATTGATCCTCATGGATGCACCCTCAAATTTCTGTGACCATATGCATGTCCAGCAGTCTCTTAAATGACCCCAATGACCTTGCTTCCACAACTGCTGCTGGCAACGCATTCCATGCTCTCACAACTCTCTGCGTAAAGAACCTGCCTCTGACATCCCCTCTATACTTTCCACCAACCAGCTTAAAACTATGACCCCTCGTGCTAGCCATTTCTGCCCTGGGAAATAGTCTCTGGCTATCGACTCTATCTATGCCTCTCATTATCTTGTATACCTCAATTAGGTCCCCTCTCCTCCTCCTTTTCTCCAATGAAAAGAGACCGAGCTCAGTCAACCTCTCTTCATAAGATAAGCCCTCCAGTCCAGGCAGCATCCTGGTAAACCTCCTCTGAACCCTCTCCAAAGCATCCACATCTTTCCTATAATAGGGCGCCCAGAACTGGACGCAGTATTCCAAGTGCGGTCTAACCAAAGTTTTATAGAGCTGCAACAAGATCTCACGACTCTTAAACTCAATCCCCCTGTTAATGAAAGCCAAAACACCATATGCTTTCTTAACAACCCTGTCCACTTGGGTGGCCATTTTAAGGGATCTATGTATCTGCACACCAAGATCCCTCTGTTCCTCCACGCTGCCAAGAATCCTATCCTTAATCCTGTACTCAGCTTTCAAATTCGACCTTCCAAAATGCATCACCTCGCATTTATCCAGGTTGAACTCCATCTGCCACCTCTCAGCCCATCTCTGCATCCTGTCAATGTCCCGCTGCAGCCTACAACAGCCCTCTACACTGTCAACGACACCTCCGACCTTTGTGTCGTCTGCAAACTTGCTGACCCATCCTTCAATTCCCTCGTCCAAGTCATTAATAAAAATTACAAACAGTAGAGGCCCAAGGACAGAGCCCTGTGGAACCCCACTCACCACTGACTTCCAGGCAGAATATTTTCCTTCTACTACCACTCGCTGTCTTCTGTTGGCCAGCCAATTCTGTATCCAAGAGGTGCCATTTGCTTGCTTTTTTTGCCTGATAGTTTGTAAGCATTTTTTTTTGAGACAGGGTAAATTGAAGCCAGAATCAGGGACCCGGAGGGTGAACCAGGCTCATTGGTTGGTGATCGCTTCTGGTTTAAGAATCTATTATCGGTAGCTTTCAGATTGCAAGTAAATCGGAGAAATATTTACAGGCTACAAACTAAAAGACCAGAATGTTTTCAAATCAAATTAAGATCGAAGTAATTGAAATGGAGATGCCAGGCCAGACGATGATTTATACCTACGTGACGGGGTAGTGGTCAGACCCCATACTCCAGCTCAGGGTTAATGAACTGGAATCTCAGTTTTTACCAATCAACAAATCATGTGGGGGACAGTTACCGGGGAATGCTGTGCCTCAGGACGCAGTCACACACCTTAGATTAACTAGCTGAAACTCGGTCAGTGGCCAGAGACGTGAGAGTGTGACAAAGAACAGGGCAGGTGGAAGGATCCAGGATGTAGTGCAGAAGGAACCTTGGCCTTTGATCTTATCGAACAGGTTTGAGATTCTTTCTTCCTGTGTGGATGAGAGTGCAGGGTATAGGGAAGATGAGTAAACTGACTGTAGCACTGTGGTACAGGGGGACATTCCAGAGGAGATAAAAAGTGAAATGTAGTTATAATCAGAGGTAGTATAGTTAGGGGAATGAACACTGTTGGTTGTGATGAGGATCGAGAGTCTCGAAAGTAGTGTTGCCTGCCTGGTGCCCAGGTTCAGGATATTTCATCTCGGCTACAAAGGATCTTGAAGTGGGGGGAGTAGAAATCCAACTTTTGTGGTCCACACAGGTACCATTGATATGGAAGAAAGAGGAAAGAGGTTCTGTTGAGGGATTATGAGCGCCAAGGTGCTGAGGTGAGAAAGCAGAACCAGAATGGTAATAATCTCTGGATTACTATCTGAGCAATTTGGCACGGTGTGAGCATAATTTATAGATGTAAATGCATTGTTCAAATGGTGGCATGGCAGAAATGTGTTTGAATTCATGGGACATTGGCATCGGTACGGGGAAGGAGGGAGTTGTTCTGGTGGTATCGGCTCGACGAGAATCATATTGGGACAAGTCTCCTGGCAAAATACAGAGCAAGGTCTCGGGGTAGGGCGCTAAAATAAAATGCCTGGAGTGGGTGAGCGCAGTTGCATGGAAAATTATGGAAAAAGTTAGAAGCTGGTAAGTGCTCAGCAAAGTTTCCAGAGCAAGTAATAGGACAAAAAGTTTGGAAATGTTCATGACTCTCACTTCAGGTGCAGCAGATAAGAAGGGTGGCTGTAAATGCCAGACTGAAGATGTTGTATTTAATTGCAGGGAGTGTATGAAACTGAGTGAATGAGTTTGTGGTGCGCATTGAAATTGACAGATACATCACTCTGGGTATCACAGAGACAAGGTTGTTAGGGGTAAGTGTTAGGAACGAAATATCCAATGATTCATGTCCGATAGAAAGAACAGGCAAATGGACAGAGATAAGAAAGTGTGGAACTGGATGAGCAGAGCAGGCCAAGCAGCATCTCAGGAGCACAAAAGCTGACGTTTCGGGCCTCGACCCTTCTACTTCTGTGTGTTCATCCTGCTGTGTTCATCCAGCTCCACACTTTGTTACCTTGGATTCTGAAGCATCTTCAGTTCCCATTCTGTCTGATACAAATGGACAGAGATGCCAGGGTTGGCTTGTCAGTAAGAAATGAGGTCGCGCTGAAGGAACCACAGCTCTTGTGCTTGTTTATTAATGACTTGGAGGAAAGAGGTGCATGTGCTGTGGCTAAATTTGTAGATGACTCAAAAATATTTCGAAAGACAAGGCATGACAGAGAAACAGAGATTTACCAGGATGTTACTTGGATTGGAATGTATTAGCTACAAGGAGGGTTTGGTGGAAATGTTGTATCATGATAAATGCAATGAGATCAACAATGACCTCACCGAATGATGGAGGAAATTCAATGGGCCAAGTAACTTTTTTAGTGAGTCTTCTTGTTTGACAATGCATTCATAAGGGTGTTTTTTTTCTCTCTTGAATGAAATGTGAAAATGAAATGTATACACTTCCTTTTCATCTGGGAATAAATAATTGTTCTGAACGATTTCCATTGACTTATAGCAATCTGACAAGCATCACAATGTAAAGAGATTTTTAGCTTCTTTTTAATTGTCAAGTTATTCTTTGGAATTAATTGGGCATATATTATTTGCATCTCAGGAAGTATGTTCATCACTGCACCTCAAAAAGTGCTCTGTTGTATGACAACAGCTTTTTAAAGATCACTTCAATGGTTGTGATTTTCAGTTGCCATAACACACATTAGATTACATTGTTGGCCAATCTGTCCATGATGATTTCATTATCTTATGCTTCAAACAGACAAGGAAATATTGGTGATGCAATGAAGTGTTTGATTCTCAAATATAATTGCTATTATAGTTTCCACTTGGAAGAAAGATTCACATCAAATTGACTGGTCAAGGAAATGGGACACTGACTGTGAGTACTTTGAATGTTCGAGTTATTCCTAAAATGAAAGTCATGACCTTGATGATTTTTCTTGCATGCAGATATGAAGAGACTCTTTCAAAATATCCTCTAGGTTAGTGGTTCAGGCATAAAAGTGTTATATGTATATTTATGTATATACATGTACATGCGTAATCTGAAAAGAAAATGACGAGAAATCACTTGTTGCAAGGTGAGAATGAGTTATCCAGATGGTGAGACCTGCCAATGTTGGTGTCTGAGATAACACATTGTGGAGCTGGAGGAACACAGCAGGGCAGGCAGCATCAGAGGCTCAAGAAAGTTGAGGTTTTGGGTCAGGACCCTTCCTGAGAAATGGAGGGTGGAAGGGAGCTCAGAAACAAATAGCGTGGAGGGGGAGGAGGTGCTGGGGAAGGTAGGTGGGATGGTAATAAGTGAGTACTATCCAGATGAGTGAAACGGGATGCAGTGACTGAGTGAAGTGGGATGCAGCGACTGAGGGCAATGGGATGCAGTGACTGAGGGACATGGGATGCAGTGACTGAGGGACATGGGATGCAGTGACTGAGGGACATGGGGTGCAGTGACTGAGGGACATGATGTGCAGTGACTGAGGGAGATGGGATGCAGTGACTGATGGAAATGGGATGCAGTGACTGAGGGAAAGAAGATGCAGTGACTGTGGGAAATGGCATACTGTGACTCAGGGTAATGGGATGCAGTGACTGAGGGGAATGGGATGCAGTGAGTTTTGGAATTTGAATACAGCGTCTGAGAGATACGGGAAACTGTGACTGATGGAAATGGGATGCAGTGACTGTGGGACATGGGATGCAGTGACTGAGTGAAATGCGATGCAGTGACTGAGTGAAATGCGATGCAGTGACTGAGTGAAATGGGCTGCAGTGACTGAGGGAAATGGGATGCAGTGACTGTGGTGAAGGAGATGCAGTGATTGAGTGAAATGGGATGCAGTGACTGAGTGAAATGCGAAGCAGTGACCGCCTTAAATGGGATGCAGTGACTGCGTGAAATGGGACGCAGTGACTGAGTGAATTGGGATGCAGTGACTGACTGAAGTGGGATGCAGTGACTGAGTGAAATGGGATTGCCATGACTGTGGAAAGGAGATGCAGTGACTGAGGAAATGGGATGCATTCACTGAGGGAAATGGGATGCAGTGACTGAGTAAAATGGGATGCAGTGACTGAGGGGAATCGGATGCAGTGACTGAGTGAAATGGGATGCAGTGTCTGTTGGAAATGGGATCCTGCAACTGAAGGTAATGGGATGCAGTGACTGAGGGTAATGGGATGCAGTGACTGAGTGAAATGGGATGCAGTGACTGAGTGAAATGGGATGCAGTGAATGAGGACAATGGGATGCAGTGACTGAGGACAATGGGAAGCAGTGACTGAGGGCAATGGGAAGCAGTGACTGAGGGGAATGTGATGCAGTGACTGAGGGAAATGATATGCGGTGACTGAGGGAAATGGGATGCAGTGTCTGTGAGATAGGGGAAACAGTGACTGAGGGACATGGGATGCAGTGACTCTGGTGAAGGAGATGCAATGATTGAGTGAAATGGGATGCAGTGATTGAGTGAAATGGGAAGCACTGACTGAGTGAAATGGGATGCACTGACTGAGTTAAATGTGATGCACTGACTGAGTTAAATGTGATGCAGAGGCTGAATGAAATGGGATGCAGTGACTGAGTGAAATGTGATTCAGTCACTGAGTGAAATGGGATGCAGTCAGTGAGTGAAATGTGTTGCAGTCACTGAGTGAAATGCGATGCAGTGACTGAGGGGAATGGGATGCAGTGAGTGTGTGGAAATTTAATGCAGGGTCTGAGAAATACCGGAAACAGTGACTGATGAAAATGGGATGCAGTGACTGTGGGACATGGGATGCAGTGATTGTGTGAAATGTGATGCAGTGACTGAGTGAAATGTGATGCAGTGACTGAGTGAAATGCGATGCAGTGACTGAGTGAAATGGGCTGCAGTGACTGTTGGAAATGGGATGCAGTGACTGTGGTGAAGGAGATGCAGTGATTGAGTGAAATGGGATGCAGTGACTGAGTGAAATGAGATGCATTGACTGAGGGAAATGGGATGCAGTGACTGAGTGAAATGGGATGCAGTGACTGAGTGAAGTGGGATGCAGCGACTGAGGGCAATGGGATGCAGCGACTGAGGGCAATGGGATGCAGCGACTGAGGGACATGGGATGCAGTGACTGAGGGACATGGGATGCAGTGACTGAGGGACATGGGGTGCAGTGACTGAGGGACATGGGGTGCAGTGACTGAGGGAGATGGGATGCAGTGACTGAGGGAAAGAAGATGCAGTGACTGTGGGAAATGGCATACTGTGACTCAGGGTAATGGGATGCAGTGACTGAGGGGAATGGGATGCAGTGAGTTTTTGAATTTGAATACAGCGTCTGAGAGATACGGGAAACAGTGACTGATGGAAATGGGATGCAGTGACTGTGGGACATGGGATGCAGTGATTGAGTGAAATGCGATGCAGTGACTGAGTGAAATGGGCTGCAGTGACTGTTGGAAATGGGATGCAGTGACTGTGGTGAAGGAGATGCAGTGATTGAGTGAAATGGGATGCAGTGACTGAGTGAAATGCGAAGCAGTGACCGCCTTAAATGGGATGCAGTGACTGCGTGAAATGGGACGCAGTGACTGAGTGAAATGGGATGCAGCGACTGACTGAACTGGGATGCAGTGACTGAGTGAAATGGGATTGCTATGACTGTGGAAAGGAGATGCAGTGACTGAGGAAATGGGATGCAGTGACTGAGGGAAATGGGATGCAGTGACTGATGGAAATGGTATGCAGTGACTGAGTGAAATGGGATGCAGTGTCTGTTGGAAATAGGATCCTGCAACTGAAGGTAATGGGATGCAGTGACTGAGGGTAATGGGATGCAGTGACTGAGGGTAATGGGATGCAGTGACTGAGTGAAATGGGATGCAGTGACTGAGTGAAATGGGATGCAGTGACTGAGGGAAATGGGATGCAGTGTCTGATGGAAATGGTATGCAGTGACTGAGGGAAATGGGATGCAGTGACTGACGGAGATGGGATGCAGTGTCTGTTTGAAATGGGATCCTGCGACTGAAGTTAATGGGATGCAGTGACTGAGGGTAATGGGATGCAGTGACTGAGTGGAATGGGATGCAGTGACTGCGTGAATTGGGATGCAGTGAATGAGTGAAATGAGATGCAGTGACTGAGGGAAATGCGCGCAGTGACTGATAGAAATCGGATACAGTGATTGATTGGACTGGGATGCAGTGACTGAAGGAAATGGGATGCGGTGACTTTGTGTACTGGGATGTGGTGACTGTGTGAACTGGGATGCGGTGACTATGTGAACTGGGATGCAGTGGCTGAGTGAAATGGGATGCAGTGGCTGAGTGAAATGGGATGCAGTGGCTGAGTGAAATGGGATGCAGTGGCTGAGTGAAATGGGATGCAGTGACTGAGTGAAATGGGATGCAGTGACTGAGGGCAATGGGATGCAGTGACTGAGGGAAATGGGATGCAGTGACTGAGGGAAATGGGATGCAGTGACTGATGGAAATGGGACGCAGTGACTGAGTGAAATGGGACGCAGTGGCTGAGTGAAATGGGACGCAGTGACTGAGTGAAATGGAATTGCCGTGACTGTGGGAAGGAGATGCATTGACTGAGGAAATAGAATGCAGTGACTGAGGGAAATGTGATGCACTGACTGAGTGAAATGGTATGCAGTGACTGAGTGGAAAGGGATGCAGTGAGTGAGTGAAATGGGATGCAATGACTGAGTGAAATGCGATGCAGTGACTGCGTGAAATGAGATGCAGTGGGGAATGAAATGGGATGCAGTGACTGGTGGAAATAAGATGCCTTAGGGAAATGAAATGCAGTGTCTGTGGGAAATGGTATGCTGGGACTGAGGGTAATGGGATGCAATGCCTGATGGAAATGGAAGCAGTGACTGAGTGAAATAGGATGCAGTGACGGAGGTACTGGGTAGGAGTGACTGAGTTAATAGGGATGCAGTGCCCGAGCGGGCTTGGGGTGCAGTGACTTAGGGAAATGGGATACAGTGCCTGAGTGAAATGTGACGCACTGACTGAATGAAATGGGATGCAGTGACTGAGTGAAATGCGATGCAGTGACTGCGTGAAATGAGATGCAGTGAATGAGTGAAATGAGATGCAGTGACTGATAGAAATCGGATACAGTGATTGATGGAACTGGGATGCAGTGACTGACGGAAATGTGATGCGGTGACTTTGTGAACTGGGATGTGGTGACTGTGTGAACTGGGATGCGGTGACCATGTGAACTGAGATGCAGTGGCTGAGTGAAATGGGATGCAGTGGCTGAGTGAAATGGGATGCAGTGGGGCGTGAAATGGGATGCAGTGACTGCTGGAAATGAGATGCAATGACTAAGGGAAAGGAAATGCAGTGTCTGTGGGAAATGGGATGCTGCGACTGAGGGTAATGGGATGCAGTGACTGAGGGTAATGGGATGTACTGACTGATGGAAATGGATGCCGTGACTGAGTGAAAGGGGATGCAGTGACTGAGTGAAATGCGATGCAGTGACTGAGGTACTGGGAAGGAGTGACTGAGTTTATCGGGATGCAGTGCCCGAGCGGGCTTGGGGTGCAGTGACTGAGTGAAATGGGATGCAGTGACTGCGTGAAATGGGATGCAGTGACTGCGTGAAATGGGATGCAGTGAATGAGTGAAATGAGATGCAGTGACTGAGTGAAATGCGCGAAGTGACTGATAGAAATCGGATACAGTGACTGATGGAACTGGGATGCAATGACTGATGGAACTGGGATGCGGTGACTGTGTGAACTGGGATGTGGTGACTGTGTGAACTAGGATGCGGTGACGATGTGAACTGGGATGCAGTGGCTGAGTGAAATGGGATGCAGTGGCTGAGTGAAATGGGATGCAGTGGCTGAGTGAAATGGGATGCAGTGGGGAGTGAAATGGGATGCAGTGACTGGTGGAAATGAGATGCAGTGACGAAGGGAAAGGAAATGCAGTGTCTGTGGGAAATGGGATGCAGTGACTGAGGGTAATGGGATGCAGTGACTGAGTGAAATGGGATGCAGTGACTGAGTGAAATGCGATGCAGTGACTGAGGGACTGGGAAGGAGTGACTGAGTTAATAGGGATGCAGTGACTGACGGAAATGGGATGCAGTGACTGAGTGAAATGAGATGCAGTGTCTGATGGAAATGGTATGCAGTGACTGACGGAAATGGGATGCAGTGACTGACGGAGATGGGATGCAGTGTCTGTTTGAAATGGGATCCTGCGACTGAAGTTAATGGGATGCAGTGACTGAGGGTAATGGGATGCAGTGACTGAGTGAAATGGGATGCAGTGACTGAGTGAAATGAGATGCAGTGACACACGGACATGGGATGCAGTGACTGAGGGAATTGGGATGCAGTGACTGTGTGAAATGGGATGCAGTGACTGAGTGAAATGCGATGCAGTGACTGAGTGAAATGCGATGCAGTGACTGAGAGAAATGGGATGCAGTGACTGAGTGAAATGGGACGCAGTGGCTGAGTGAAATGGGACGCAGTGACTGAGTGAAATGGAATTGCCGTGACTGTGGAAAGGAGATGCATTGACTGAGGAAATAGGATGCAGTGACTGAGGGAAATGTGATGCACTGACTGAGTGAAATGGTATGCAGTGACTGAGTGGAATGGGATGCAGTGACTGAGTGAAATGGGATGCAGTGACTGAGTGAAATGCGATGCAGTGACTGCATGAAATGAGATGCAGTGGGGAATGAAATGGGATGCAGTGACTGGTGGAAATAAGATGCAGTGTCTTAGGGAAATGAAATGCAGTGTCTGTGGGAAATGGTATGCTGGGACTGAGGGTAATGGGATGCAATGACTGATGGAAATGGAAGCAGTGACTGAGTGAAATGGGATGCAGTGACGGAGGTACTGGGTAGGAGTGACTGAGTTAATAGGGATGCAGTGCCCGAGCGGGCTTGGGGTGCAGTGACTTAGGGAAATGGGATACAGTGCCTGAGTGAAATGTGACGCACTGACTGAATGAAATGGGATGCAGTGACTGAGTGAAATGCGATGCAGTGACTGAGTGAAATGCGATGCAGTGACTGAGTGAAATGCGATGCAGTGACTGCGTGAAATGGGATGCAGTGAATGAGTGAAATGAGATGCAGTGACTGAGTGAAATGCGCGCAGTGACTGATAGAAATCGGATACAGAGATTGATGGAACTGGGATGCAGTGACTGACGGAAATGGGATGCGCTGACTTTGTGAACTGGGATGTGGTGACTGTGTGAACTGGGATGCGGTGACTATGTGAACTGGGATGCAGTGGCTGAGTGAAATGCGATACAGTGGCTGAGTGAAATGGGATGCAGTGGGGCGTGAAATGGGATGCAGTGAATGAGTGAAATGAGATGCAGTGACTGAGTGAAATGCGCGCAGTGACTGATAGAAATCGGATACAGAGATTGATGGAACTGGGATGCAGTGACTGACGGAAATGGGATGCGCTGACTTTGTGAACTGGGATGTGGTGACTGTGTGAACTGGGATGCGGTGACTATGTGAACTGGGATGCAGTGGCTGAGTGAAATGCGATACAGTGGCTGAGTGAAATGGGATGCAGTGGGGCGTGAAATGGGATGCAGTGACTGCTGGAAATGAGATGCAATGACTAAGGGAAAGGAAATGCAGTGTCTGTGGGAAATGGGATGCTGCGACTGAGGGTAATGGGATGCAGTGACTGAGGGTAATGGGATGCAGTGACTGAGGGTAATGGGATGTACTGACCGATGGAAATGGATGCCTTGACTGAGTGAAATGGGATGCAGTGACTGAGTGAAATGCGATGCAGTGACTGAGGTACTGGGAAGGAGTGACTGAGTTTATAGGGATGCAGTGCCCGAGCGGGCTTGGGGTGCAGTGACTGAGTGAAATGGGATGCAGTGACTGTGTGAAATGGGATGCAGTGAATGAGTGAAATGAGATGCAGTGACTGAGTGAAATGCGCGCAGTGACTGATAGAAATCGGATACAGTGACTGATGGAACTGGGATGCAATGACTGACGGAACTGGGATGCGGTGACTGTGTGAACTGGGATGTGGTGACTGTGTGAACTGGGATGCGGTGACGATGTGAACTGGGATGCAGTGGCTGAGTGAAATGGGATGCAGTGACTGGTGGAAATGAGATGCAGTGACGAAGGGAAAGGAAATGCAGTGTCTGTGCGAAATGGGATGCTGCGACTGAGGGTAATGGGATGCAGTGACTGATGGAAATGGATGCAGTGACTGAGTGAAATGCGATGCAGTGACTGAGTGAAATGCGATGCAGTGACTGAGTGCAATGCGATGCAGTGACTGAGTGAAATGCGATGCAGTGACTGAGGTACTGGGAAGGAGTGACTGAGTTAATAGGGATGCAGTGACTGACGGAAATGGGATGCAGTGACTGAGTGAAATGGGATGCAGTGACTGAGTGAAATGAGATGCAGTGACACACGGACATGGGATGCAGTGACTGAGGGAAATGGGATGCAGTGACTGAGTGAAATGGGATGCAGTGACTGAGTGAAATGCGATGCAGTGACTGAGTGAAATGCGATGCAGTGACTGAGTGCAATGAGATGCATTGTTTGACGGAAATGAGATGCAGTGACTGAGGGAAATGGGATGCGGTGAATGAGCGAAATTGGATGCAGTGACCAAGTGAAATGAGATGCAGTGACTGAGCGAAATGGGATGCAGTATTTGTGGGAAGTAGGATGCAATCACTGATTGAAATGAGATGCAGTGGGAAATGGGATACCGTGAGTGTCGGAAATTGAATGCAGCGTCTGTGAGATACGGGAACCAGTGACTGATGGAAATGGGATGCAGTGACTGAGGGAAATTGGATGCAGTGACTGAGTGAACTGGGATGCAGTGTCTGATTGAAATGGGATGCAGTTAATGAGTGAAATGAGATGCAGTGACTGATGGAAATTGAATGCAGTGACAGAGTGACATGAGCTGCAGTGCCTGATGGAAATGGGATGCAGTTACTGTGGGACATGGGATGCAGTGACTGAGGTCCTGGGAAGGAGTGACTGAGTTAATAGGGATGCAGTGCCCGAGCGGGCTTGGAGTACAGTGACTGAGGGAAATGGGATACAGTGACTGTGTGAAATGGGATGCAGTGAATGAGTGAAATGAGATGCAGTGACTGAGTGAAATGCGCGCAGTGACTGATAGAAATCGGATACAGTGACTGATGGAACTGGGATGCAATGACTGACGGAACTGGGATGCGGTGACTGTGTGAACTGGGATGTGGTGACTGTGTGAACTGGGATGCGGTGACGATGTGAACTGGGATGCAGTGGCTGAGTGAAATGGGATGCAGTGACTGGTGGAAATGAGATGCAGTGACGAAGGGAAAGGAAATGCAGTGTCTGTGCGAAATGGGATGCTGCGACTGAGGGTAATGGGATGCAGTGACTGATGGAAATGGATGCAGTGACTGAGTGAAATGCGATGCAGTGACTGAGTGAAATGCGATGCAGTGACTGAGTGCAATGCGATGCAGTGACTGAGTGAAATGCGATGCAGTGACTGAGGTACTGGGAAGGAGTGACTGAGTTAATAGGGATGCAGTGACTGACGGAAATGGGATGCAGTGACTGAGTGAAATGGGATGCAGTGACTGAGTGAAATGAGATGCAGTGACACACGGACATGGGATGCAGTGACTGAGTGAAATGGGATGCAGTGACTGAGTGAAATGGGATGCAGTGACTGAGTGAAATGCGATGCAGTGACTGAGTGAAATGCGATGCAGTGACTGAGTGCAATGAGATGCATTGTTTGACGGAAATGAGATGCAGTGACTGAGGGAAATGGGATGCGGTGAATGAGCGAAATTGGATGCAGTGACCAAGTGAAATGAGATGCAGTGACTGAGCGAAATGGGATGCAGTATTTGTGGGAAGTAGGATGCAATCACTGATTGAAATGAGATGCAGTGGGAAATGGGATACCGTGAGTGTCGGAAATTGAATGCAGCGTCTGTGAGATACGGGAACCAGTGACTGATGGAAATGGGATGCAGTGACTGAGGGAAATTGGATGCAGTGACTGAGTGAACTGGGATGCAGTGTCTGATTGAAATGGGATGCAGTTAATGAGTGAAATGAGATGCAGTGACTGATGGAAATTGAATGCAGTGACAGAGTGACATGAGCTGCAGTGCCTGATGGAAATGGGATGCAGTTACTGTGGGACATGGGATGCAGTGACTGAGGTCCTGGGAAGGAGTGACTGAGTTAATAGGGATGCAGTGCCCGAGCGGGCTTGGAGTACAGTGACTGAGGGAAATGGGATACAGTGGCTGAGAGAAATGAGATGCACTGTCTTAGTGAAATGGGATGCACTGTCTTCGTGAAATGGGATGCAGAGGCTGAGTGAAATGGGATGCAGTAACTGGTGGAAATGGAATGCAGTGACTGATCGAAATGGGATGCGGTGACTGACAGTAATTGGATGGAGTGACGGACGGTAATGGGATGCAGTGACTGAGGGAAACGGGACGCAGTGTCAGAGTGAAATGGGATGCAGTCAATGAGTGAAATGGGATGCAGTCAAGGAGTGAAATGGCCTGCAGTGATTGAGTGATTTGGGATGCAGTGACTGAGGGAAATGGAATGCAGTGGCTGAGTGAAATGGGATACACTGACTCTTGGAAATGGGATGCAGTGACTGTTGGAAATGGATTGCAGTGACTGTTGGCAATGGGATGCAGTCACTGTTGGAAATGGGATGCTGTGACTGAGCGTACTGTGGTGCAGTGACTGAGGGTAATGGGATGTAGTGACTGATGGTAATGGGATGCAGTGACTGAGGGAAATGGCCTGCAGTGACTGAGTGAAATGGGATGCAATGACTGAGGAAAGGAGATGCAGTGACTGTGGGAAATGGGAAGCGGTGACTGAATGGAATGTGAAGCATTGAATGAGTGAAATGAGATGCACTAACTGTTTGAAATGGGATGCTGTGGCTGTGTGAACTGGGATGCGGTGACTGTGTGAACTGGGATGCGGTGACTGTGTGAACTGGGATGCGGTGACTGTGTGAACTGGGATGCAGTGGCAGAGTGAAATGCGATGCAGTGACTCAGGTACTGGGAAGGAGTGACTGAATTAATAGGGGTGCAATGCCCGAGCGGGCTTGGGGTGCAGTGACTTAGGGAAATGGGATGCAATGACTGCGTGAAATGGGATGCAGTAAATGAGTGAAATGAGATGCATTGACTGAGTGAAATGCGCGCAGTGACTGATAGAAATTGGATACAATGACTGACGGAACTGGGATGCGGTGACTGTGTGAACTGGGATGTGGTGACTGTGTGAACTGGGATGTGGTGACTGTGTGAAGTGGGATGCGGTGACTATGTGAACTGGGATGCAGTGGCTGAGTGAAATGGGATGCAGTGCGGAGTGAAATGGGATGCAGTGACTGGTGGAAATGAGATGCAGTGACGAAGGGAAAGGAAATGCAGTGTCTGTGGGAAATGGGATGCTGCGACTGGTGGTAATGGGATGCAGTGACTGATGGAAATGGATGCAGTGACTGAGTGAAATGGGATGCAGTGACTGAGTGAAATGCGATGCAGTGACTGAGTGAAATGGGATGCAGTGACTGAGGGAAATGGGATGCAGTGACTGAGGGAAATGGGATGCAGTGACAGTGGGAAATGGGATGCAGTGACTGAGTGAAATGGGACGCAGTGGCTGAGTGAAATGGGACGCAGTGACTGAGTGAAATGGAATTGCCGTGACTGTCGAAAGGAGATGCATTGACTGAGGAAATAGGATGCAGTGACTGAGGGAAATGTGATGCACTGACTGAGTGAAATGGTATGCAGTGACTGAGTGGAATGGGAAGCAGTGACTGAGTGGAATGGGATGCAGTGACTGAGTGGAATGGGATGCAGTGACTGAGTGAAATGCGATGCAGTGACTGCGTGAAATGAGATGCAGTGGGGAATGAAATGGGATGCAGTGACTGGTGGAAATGAGATGCAGTGTCTTCGGGAAATGAAATGCAGTGTCTGTGGGAAGTGGTATGCTGGGACTGAGGGTAATGGGATGCAATGACTGATGGAAATGGAAGCAGTGACTGAGTGAAATGGGATGCAGTGACGGAGGTACTGGGTAGGAGTGACTGAGTTAATAGGGATGCAGTGCCCGAGCGGGCTTGGGGTGCACTGACTTAGGGAAATGGGATACACTGCCTGAGTGAAATGTGACGCACTGACTGAGTGAAATGGGATGCAGTGACTGAGTGGAATGGGATGCAGTGACTGAGTGGAATGGGATGCAGTGACTGAGTGAAATGGGATGCAGTGACTGCGTGAAATGCGCGCAGTGACTGATAGAAATCGGATACAGTGACTGATGGAACTGTGATGCAGTGACTGACGGAAATGGGATGCGGTGACTTTGTGAACTGGGATGTGGTGACTGTGTGAACTGGGATGCGGTGACTATGTGAACTGGGATGCAGTGGCTGAGTGAAATGGGATGCAGTGACTGAGTGAAATGGGATGCAGTGACTGAGTGAAATGGGATGCAGTGTCTGTTTGAAATGGGATCCTGCGACTGAAGTTAATGGGATGCAGTGACTGAGGGTAATGGGATGCAGTGAATGAGTGAAATGGGATGGAGAGACTGAGTGAAATGGGATGCAGTGACTGAGGACAATGGGATGCAGTGACTGAGGACAATGGGATGCAGATACTGAGGGCAATGGGATGCAGTGACTGAGGGAAATGGGATGCAGTGACTGAGGGAAATGGGATGCAGTGACTTGGAAATGGGATGCAGTGACAGTGGGAAATGGGACGCAGTGACTGATGGAAATGGGACGCCGTGACTGTGTGAAATGGGACACAGTGACTGAGTGAAATGGAATTGCCGTGACTGTGGAAAGGAGATGCAGTGACTGAGGAAATGTGATGCAGTGACTGAGGGAAATGTGATGCAGTGACTGAGGGAAATGGGATGCAGTGACTGAGTGGAATGGGATGCAGTGACTGAGTGAAATGGGATGCAGTGACTGACTGAAATGGGATGCAGTGACTGAGTGAAATGAGATGCAGTGACTGATGGAAATGGTATGCAGTGTCTGTTTGAAATGGGATCCTGCGACTGAAGTTAATGGGATGCAGTGACTGAGGGGAATGGGATGCAGTGATGAGTGAAATGGGATGTAGAGACTGAGTGAAATGGGATGCAGTGACTGAGTGAAATGGGATGCAGTGACTGAGGACAATGGGATGCAGTGACTGAGGACAATGGGATGCAGTGACTGAGGGCCATGGGATGCTGTGACTGAGGGAAATGGGATGCAGTGACTGAGGGAAATGGGATGCAGTGACTTGGAAATGGGATGCAGTGACAGTGGGAAATGGGACGCAGTGACTGATGGAAATGGGACGCCGTGACTGTGTGAAATGGGACACAGTGACTGAGTGAAATGGAATTGCCGTGACTGTGGAAAGGAGATGCAGTGACTGAGGAAATGGGATGCATTGACTGAGGGAAATGTGATGCAGTGACTGAGGGAAATGGGATGCAGTGACTGAGTGGAATGGGATGCAGTGACTGAGTGAAATGGGATGCAGTGACTGAGTGAAATGGGATGCAGTGACTGAGTGAAATGAGATGCAGTGACTGATGGAAATGTTATGCAGTGTCTGTTTGAAATGGGATCCTGCGACTGAAGTTAATGGGATGCAGTGACTGAGGGGAATGGGATGCAGTGAATGAGTGAAATGGGATGTAGAGACTGAGTGAAATGGGATGCAGTGACTGAGGACAATGGGATGCAGTGACTGAGGACAATGGGATGCAGTGACTGAGGGCCATGGGATGCAGTGACTGAGGGAAATGGGATGCAGTGACTGAGGGAAATGGGATGCAGTGACTTGGAAATGGGATGCAGTGACAGTGGGAAATGGGACGCAGTGACTGATGGAAATGGGACGCCGTGACTGTGTGAAATGGGACACAGTGACTGAGTGAAATGGAAGTGCCGTGACTGTGGAAAGGAGATGCAGTGACTGAGGAAATGGGATGCAGTGACTGAGGGAAAGGTGATGCAGTGACTGAGGGAAATGGGATGCAGTGACTGAGTGGAATGGGATGCTGTGACTGAGTGAAATGCGATGCAGTGACTGCGTGAAATGAGATCCATTGGGGAATAAAATGGGATGCATTGACTGGTGGAAATGAGATGCAGTGACTGAGTGGAATGGGATGCAGTGACTGAGGGTAATGGGATGCAGTGACTGATGGAAATGGAAGCAGTGACTGAGTGAAATGGGATGCAGTGACGGAGGTACTGGGAAGGAGTGACTGAGTTAATAGGGATGCAGTCCCTGAGCGGGCTTGAGGTGCACTGACTTAGGGAAATGGGATACAGTGCCTGAGTGAAATGCGACGCACTGACTGAGTGAAATGGGATTCAGTTACTGAGTGGAATGGGATGCAGTGACTGAGTGGAATGGGATGCAGTGACTGAGTGGAATGGGATGCAGTGACTGAGTGAAATGGGATGCAGTGAATGAGTGAAATGAGATGCAGTGACTGATAGAAATCGGATACAGTGACTGATGGAACTGGGATGCAGTGACTGACGGAACTGGGATGCCGTGACTTTGTGAACTGGGATTTGGTGACTGTGTGAAGTGGGATGCGGTGACTATGTGAACTGGGATGCAGTGGCTGAGTGAAATGGGATGCAGTGGGGAGTGAAATGGGATGCAGTGACTGGTGGAAATGAGATGCAGTGACTAAGGGAAAGGAAATGCAGTGTCTGTGGGAAATGGGATGCTGCGACTGAGGGTGATGGGATGCAGTGTCCGGGTAATGGGATGCAGTGACTGATGGAAATGGATGCAGTGACTGAGTGAAATGGGATGCAGTGACTGAGTGAAATGCGATGCAGTGTCTAAAGGAAAGGAAATGCAGTGTCTGAGGGGTATCGGATGCTGCGACTGAGGGAAATGGGATGGAGTGACTGACGGAAATGGGATGCAGTGTCTGAGCGAAATGGGATGCAGTGACTGAGTGAAATGGGATGCAGTGACTGTGTGAAATGGGATGCAGTGACTGAGGGCAATGGGATGCAGTGACTGAGGGAAATGGGATGCAGTGTCTGAGGGAAGTGGGATGCAGTGACTGGGAAATGGGATGCAGTGACAGTAGGAAATGGGATGCAGTGACTGATGGAAATGGGACGCAGTGACTGAGTGAAATGGGACGCAGTGACGGAGGTACTGGGAAGGAGTGACTGAGTTAATAGGGATGCAGTCCCTGAGCGGGCTTGGGATGCACTGACTTAGGGAAATGGGATACAGTGCCTATGTGAAATGGGATGCACTGACTGAGTGAAATGGGATGCAGTGACTGAGTCGAATGGGATGCAGTGACTGAGTGAAATGCGATGCAGTGACTGCGTGAAATGGGATGCAGTGCATGAGTGAAATGAGATGCAGTGACTGAGTGAAATGCGCGGTGACTGATAGAAATCGGATACAGTGACTGACGGAAATGGGATGCGGTGACTTTGTGAACTGGGATGTGGTGACTGTGAGAACTGGGATGCGGTGACTATGTGAACTGGGATGCAGTGGCTGAGTGAAATGGGATGCAGTGACTGAGTGAAATGGGATGCAGTGACTGAGTGAAATGAGATGCAGTGACTGATGGAAATGGTATGCAGTGTCTGTTTGAAATGGGATCCTGCGACTGAAGTTAATGGGATGCAGTGACTGAGGGTAATGGGATGCAGTGAATGAGTGAAATGGGATGTAGAGACTGAGTGAAATGGGATGCAGTGACTGAGGACATTGGGATGCAGTGACTGAGGACAATGGGATGCAGTGACTGAGGGCAATGGGATGCAGTGACTGAGAGAAATGGGATGCAGTGCCTGATGGAAATGGGATGCAGTGACTGGGAAATGGGATGCAGTGACAGTGGGAAATGGGACGCAGTGACTGATGGAAATGGGACGCAGTGACTGAGTGAAATGGGACACAGTGACTGAGTGAAATGGAATTGCCGTGACTGTGGAAAGGAGATGCAGTGACTGAGGAAATGGGATGCAGTGACTGAGTGGAATGGGATGCAGTGACTGAGGGTAATGGGATGCAGTGACTGATGGAAATGGAAGCAAGTGACTGAGTGAAATGGGATGCAGTGACGGAGGTACTGGGAAGGAGTGACTGAGTTAATAGGGATGCAGTCCCTGACCGGGCTTGGGGTGCACTGACTTAGGGAAATGGGATACACTGCCTGAGTGAAATGCGACGCACTGACTGAGTGAAATGGGATGCAGTGACTGAGTGGAATGGGATGCAGTGACTGAGTCAAATGGGATGCAGTGACTGAGTCAAATGGGATGCAGTGAATGAGTGAAATGAGATGCAGTGACTGAGTGAAATGCGCGCAGTGACTGATAGAAATCGGATACAGTGTCTGATGGAACTGGGATGCAGTGACTGACGGAACTGGGATGCAGTGACTTTGTGAACTGGGATGCAGTGGCTGAGTGAAATGGGATGCAGTGGCTGAGTGAAATGGGATGCAGTGGGGAGTGAAATGTGATGCAGTGACTGGTGGAAATGAGATGCAGTGACTAAGGGAAAGGAAATGCAGTGTCTGTGGGAAATGGGATGCTGCGACTGAGGGTAATGGGATGCAGTGACTGAGGGTAATGGGATGCACTGACTGAGGGTAATGGGATGCAGTGACTGATGGAAATGGATGCAGTGACTGAGTGAAATGCGATGCAGTGTCTTAAGGAAAGGAAATGCAGTGTCTGAGCGGTATAGGATGCTGCGACTGAGGGAAATGGGATGGAGTGACTGACGGAAATGGGATGCAGTGTCTGAGCGAAATGGGATGCAGTGACTGAGTGAAATGGGATGCAGTGACTGAGTGAAATGGGATGCAGTGACTGAGGGAAATGGGATGCAGTGACTGAGGACAATGGGATGCAGTGACTGACGGCCATGGGATGCTGTGACTGATGGAAATTGGACGCAGTGACTGAGTGAAATGGGACGCAGTGACTGAGTGAAATGTAATTGCCGTGACTGTGGAAAGGAGATGCAGTGACTGAGGAAATGGCATGCAGTGACTGAGGGAAATGGGATGCAGTGACTGAGGGAAATGGGATGCAGTGACTGGGAAATGGGATGCAGTGACAGTGGGAAATGGGATGCAGTGACTGATGGAAATGGGATGCAGTGACTGAGGGAAATGGGATGCAGTGACTGGGAAATGGGATGCAGTGACAGTGGGAAATGGGACGCAGTGACTGATGGAAATGGGATGCAGTGACTGAGTGAAATGGGACACAGTGACTGAGTGAAATGGAATTGCCGTGACTGTGGAAAGGAGATGCAGTGACTGAGGAAATGGGATGCAGTGACTGAGGGAAATGTGATGCAGTGACTGAGTGGAATGGGATGCAGTGACTGAGTGGAATGGGATGCAGTGACTGAGTGGAATGGGATGCAGTGACTGAGTGAAATGGGATGCAGTGACTGAGTGGAATGTGATGCTGTGACTGAGTGAAATGCGATGCAGTGACTGCGTGAAATGAGATCCAGTGGGTAATAAAATGGGATGCAGTGACTGGTGAAAATGAGATGCAGTGACTAAGGGAAAGGAAATGCAGTGTCTGTGGGAAATGGGATGCTGCGACTGAGGGTGATGGGATGCAGTGACTGAGGGTAATGGGATGCAGTGACTGATGGAAATGGCCGCAGTGACTGAGTGAAATGGGATGCAGTGACTGAGTGAAATGCGATGCAGTGTCTTAAGGAAAGGAAATGCAGTGTCTGAGGGGTATAGGATGCTGCGACTGAGGGAAATGGGATGTAGTGACTGACGGAAATGGGATGCAGTGTCTGAGGGAAATGGGACGCAGTGTCAGAGTGAAATGGGATGCAGTGACTGAGGGAAATGGGATGCAGTATTTGTAGGAAGGAGGATGCAATCACTGAGTGAAATGCGATGCAGAGACTGAGGGGAAGGAGATGCTCTGACTATGGGAAATCGGATGCAGTGAGTGTGGGAAATGGAATGCATCGTCTGTGAGATACGGGAAACAGTGACTGATGGGAATGTGATGCAGTGACTGTGGTGAAGGAGATGCAGTGATTGAGTGAAATGGGATGCAGTGACTGAGTGAAATGTGATGCAGTGACTGCTTGAAATGGAATGCAGTGACTGAGGGAAATGTGATTTCGTCACTGAGTGAAATTGGATGCAGTCGCTCAGTGAAACGGGATGCATCACTGAGTGCAATGGGATGCAGTGACTGGGTGAAATGGGATGCAGTGACTGAGTGAAATCGGATGCAGTGACTGAGGGAAATGGGATGCAGTGACTGAGGGAAATGGGGTGCAGTGACTGAGGGAAATGGGGTGCATTATTTGTGGGGAGAAGGATGCAATCACTGAGTGAAATGAGATGATGAGACTGAGGGCAAGGAGATGCTGTGACTATGGGAAATGGGATGCACTGAGTGTGGGAAATTGAATGCAGCGTCTGTGAGATACGGGAAACAGTGACTGATGGAAATGGGATGCAGTAACTGTGTTGAAGGAGATGCAGTGACTGAGTGAAATTGGATGCAGTGACTGCGTGAAATGCGATGCAGTGACTGAGTGAAATGCGATGCAGTGACTGAGTGAAATGCGATGCAGTGACTGAGTGAAATGTGATTCAGTCACTGAGTGAATTGGGATGCAGTCACTGAGTGAAATGGGATGCATCACTGAGAGAAATGGGATGCAGTGACTGATGGAAATTGGATGCAGTGACAGAGTGACATGAGGTGCAGTGACTGAGTGAAATGAGATGCAGCGTCTGATTGAAATGTGATGCAGTGACTGAGTGAAATGGGATGCAGTGACTGAGTGAAATGCGATGCAGTGACTGAGTGAAATGCGATGCAGTGACTGAGTGAAATGCGATGCAGTGACTGAGGGAAATGGGATGCAGTGACTGAGGGAAATGGGATGCAGTATTTGTAGGAAGGAGGATGCAATCACTGAGTGAAATGCGATGCAGAGACTGAGGGAAAGGAGATACTCTGACTATGGGAAAAGGGATGCAGTGAGTGTGGGAAATGGAATGCATCGTCTGTGAGATACGGGAAACAGTGACTGATGGGAATGTGATGCAGTGACTGGTGAAGGAGATGCAGTGATTGAGTGAAATGGGATGCAGTGACTGAGTGAAATGTGATGCAGTGACTGCTTGAAATGGGATGCAGTGACTGAGGGAAATGTGATGCAGTGACTGAGTGAAATCGGATGCAGTGACTGAC
Organism: Stegostoma tigrinum; assembly: GCF_030684315.1. Lineage (NCBI taxonomy): Eukaryota > Metazoa > Chordata > Chondrichthyes > Orectolobiformes > Stegostomatidae > Stegostoma > Stegostoma tigrinum. The sequence goes on along the minus strand of NW_026728121.1, from coordinate 435,919 downwards.
GGAAATGTGATTTCGTCACTGAGTGAAATTGGATGCAGTCGCTCAGTGAAACGGGATGCATCACTGAGTGAAATGGGATGCAGTGTCTGAGTACAATGGGATGCAGTGACTGGGTGAAATGGGATGCAGTGAATGAGTGAAATGAGATGCAGTGACTGAGTGAAATGCGCGCAGTGACTGATAGAAATCGGATACAGTGTCTGATGGAACTGGGATGCAGTGACTGACGGAACTGGGATGCAGTGACTTTGTGAACTGGGATGTGGTGACTGTGTGAAGTGGGATGCGGTGACTATGTGAACTGGGATGCAGTGGCTGAGTGAAATGGCATGCAGTGGCTGAGTGAAATGGGATGCAGTGGGGAGTGAAATGTGATGCAGTGACTGGTGGAAATGAGATGCAGTGACGAAGGGAAAGGAAATGCAGTGTCTGTGGGAAATGGGATGCTGCGACTGAGGGTAATGGGATGCAGTGACTGAGGGTAATGGGATGCAGTGACTGAGGGTAATGGGATGCAGTGACTGAGGGAAATTGGATGCAGTGACTGAGGGAAATGGGATGCAGTGACCGAGTGAAATGAGATGCAGTGACTGAGCAAAATGGGATGCACTATTTTTGGGAAGTAGGATGCAATCACTGATTGAAATGAGATGCAGAGACTGTGGGAAAGGAGATGCTGTGTCTATGGGAAATGGGATACATTGAGTGTCGGAAATTGAATGCAGCGTCTGTGAGATACGGGAACCAGTGACTGATGGAAATGGGATGCTGTGACTGTGGTGAAGGAGATGCAGTGATGGAGTGAATTGGGATGCAGTGACTGAGTGAAATGTGATGCAGTGACTGCGTGAATTGCGATGCAGTGACTGCATGAAATGCGATGCAGTGACTGCGTGAAATGGGATGCAGTGACTGCGTGAAATGGGACGCACTGACTCAGTGAAATGTGATTCCATCACTGAGTGAAATATGATGCACTCACTGAGTGTACTGTGATTCAGTCACTGAGAAAACTGTGATGCAGTCACCGAGTGAAATGGGATGCAGTGGCTGAGTGAAATGGAATGCAGTGACTGACGGAAATGGGATGCAGTGACTGAGGGAAATGGGATGCAATCACTGAGTGAATTGCAATGCAAAGACTGAGGGAAAGGTGATGCTGTGACGATGGGAAATGGGATGCAGTGAGGGTGTGAAATTGAATGCAGCGTCTGTGAGATACGGGAAACAGTGACTGATGGAAATTGGACGCAGTGACTGTGGTGAAGGAGACGCAGTGATTGAGTGAAATGGGATGCAGTGACTGAGTAAAATACGATGCAGTGACTGAGTGAAATGTGATGCAGTGACTGCGTGAAATGGGATGCAGTGACTGTGGTGAAGGAGATGCAGTGACTGAGGGAAATGGGATGCAGTGACAGAGTGACATGAGCTGTAGTGTCTGATGGAAAATTGATGCAGTACCTGATGGAAATGGGATGCAGTGACTGAGGTACTGGGAAGGAGTGACTGAGTTCATGGGGATGCAGTGCCCAAGCGGACTTGGGGTCCAGTGAGTGAGGGAAATGGGATACAGTGCCTGAGTGAAATGAGATGCAGTGACTGAGGGAAATGGGATGTAGTGACTGCGTGAAATGAGATGCAGTGACAGAGAGAAATGGGATGCAGTGACTGTGGGACATGGGAAGCATTGACTGAGTGAAATGCGATGCAGAGACTGAGGGAAAGGAGATGCTGTGACTATGGGAAATGGGATGCAGTGAGTGTGGGAAATTGAATGCAGCGCCTGTGAGATACGGGAAACAGTGACTGATGGAAATGGAATGCAGTGACTATGGTGAAGGAGATGCAGTGACTGAGTGAAATGGGATGCAGTGACTATGGGAAATGGGATGCCTTGACTGACGGAAATGGGATGCAGTGATTGACGGAAATTGAATGCAGCCTCAGTGAGAAACGGGATACAGTGACTGAGTGAAATGGGATGCAGTGACTGATGGAATTGGGGTGCATTGACCACATCAGTACTGGGTGATGATCCTGGCCAGGTGTTAGATTTCAAAGTCGTTGATCACCTTGGTGATAGCGATCACAATTCTGTTATGTTTACTTCAGTGATGGAAAGGGATAGGTGTACACCACTGTGCAAGAGTTATAGCTGGCGGAAAGGCAATTACGAAGAGATTATGCAAGATTTAGGGAGCATAGGATGGGGAAGGAAACTGCAGTGGATGGGCACAATAGAAATGTGGAGCTTATTCAAGGGAAAGCTCCTGTGTGTCCTAGGTAAGTATGTACCTGTCAGGCAGGGAGTAAGCTGTAGGGTGCGGGAGCCGTGGTTTACGAAGGAAGTGGAATCTCTGGTCAAGAGGAAGAAGAATGCTTCTGTTACTTTCAGATGTGAAGGCTCAGTTAGGGTGATTGAGGGTTACAAGGTAGCCAGGAAAGACCGAAAGAGAGAGCTCAGAAGATCCAGGAGGAGACATGAGAAGTTGTTGGCGGATAGGATCAGGGTAAACCCTCAGGCTTTCTCTCGGTATTTAAGGAATTAAAGAATGACAAAAGTAAGATGAGGCCCAATCAAGGATAGTAGTGGTAAGTTGTGTGTGGAGTCAGATGAGATAGGGGAAGCGCTAAATGAATATTTTTCAACAGTATTCACTCTAGAAAACCACAATGTTGTCGAGGAGAATACAGACATACAGGCTACTGGACTAAGTGGGATTGAGGTTCACAAGGAAGAGGTTTTTGAAATCCTACAGAGGGTGAAGATAGCTATGTCCCCTGAGCCGGATGGGATTTATCCTCGGATCCTCTGAGAATCCAGGGAGGAGATTGCCGAGCCTTTGGCATTGATCTTTAACTCATCATTGTCTACAGGAATAGTGCCAGATGACTGGAGGATAGCAATTGTGGTTCCCCTGTTCAAGAAGGGGAGTAGAGACAACCCTGGTAATTATCGGCCAGTGAGCCTTACCTCAGTTGTCGGTAAAGTGTTGAAAAAGGTTCTGAGGGATAGGATTTACAATCATCTAGAAAAGAATAAATTGATTCGGGATAGTCAGCACGGTTTTGTGAAGGGAAGGTCGTGCTTCACAAACCTTATTGAGTTCTTTGAGAAGGTGACCAAACAGATAGATGAGAGTAAACCGGTTGATGTGGAGTATATGGATTTCAGCAAGGCGTTCGATAGGGTTCCCCATAACAGACTATTGTACAAAATGCAGAGGAATGGAATTGTGGGAGATATAGCAGTTTGGATCGGAAATTAGCTTGCTGAAAGAAGACAGAGGGTGGTAGTTGATGGGAAACGTTCATCCTGGAGACCAGTTACTGGTGGTGTACCGCAGGGGTGGGTGTTGGGTCCACTGCTGTTTGTCATTTTTATAAATGACCTGGATGAGGGTGTAGAAGGATGGGTTAGTAAATTTGCAGACGACACTAAGATCGGTGGAGTTGTGGAGAGTGACAAAGGATTGGTTGCAGAGGGACATAGATAAGCTGCAGAGCTGGTCTGAGAGGTGACAAATGGAGTTTAATGCAGACAAGTGTGAGGTGATGCACTTTGGTAGGAGTAACCAGAACGCAAAGTACAGGGCTAATGGTAAGATGCTTAGTAGTATAGATGAGCAGAGAGATCTTGGTGTCCATGAACACAGATCCTTGAAAGTTGCCACCCAGGGTGACAGGGCTGTTAAGAAGGCATACAGTGTTTTAGCTTTGATTAATAGAGGGATCGAGTTCCGGAACCAAGAGGTTATGGTGAAGCTGTACAAAACTCTGGTGCGGCCGCACTTGGAGTATTGCGTACAGTTCTGGTCACCGCATTATAAGAAGGATGTGGAAGCTTTGAAAAGGGTGCAGAGGAGATTTACTAGGATGTTGCCTGGTATAGAGGGAAGGTCTTAGAATGAATGGCTGAGGGACTTGAGGCTGTTTTCATTCGAGAGAAGAAGGTTGAGAGGTGACTTAATTGAGACATATAAAATAATCAGAGGGTTAGATAGGGTGGATAGGGAGAGCCTTTTTCCTCGGATGGTGACGGCGAACACGAGGGGGCATAGCTTTAAATTGAGGGGTGAAAGATATAGGACAGATGTCAGAGGTAGTTTGTTTACTCAGAGAGTAGTAAGGGAATGGAACGCTTTGCCTGCAACGGTCGTAGATTTGCCAACTTTAGGTATATTTAAGTCGCCATTGGATAAGCATATGGGCGTACATGGAATAGTGCAGGTTAGATGGGCTTGAGATCGGCATGACAGGTCGGCACAAGATCGAGGGCCGAAGGGCCTGTACTGTGCTGTAATGTTCTTTGTTCTATGGCTAGCTCTCCCTGTGCTCCGTGTGATTTAACTTCCCTCTTGGAGTACCGTGAGGAACCACCTTGAACGCCTTACTGAAGCCCGTATGCGTCCATCTTTCTGCCTTCGTCAATGCTCTTGATTACTACTTTAAAAAACTCAATCAAATTACATGAGTTATGATTTCCTGTGCACATGTGTCCTCGGATCCCATGGACTGTTTCCTGTTCGAACAGTCTCCAAATGGGGGATCTTGTCAAAAGCTTTGCTCATGCCCAAGTAGACTGTATCAAATGCATTGCCCTCATGCACACACCTAGTTAGCTCTTCAATCATAGATTCATAGAGTCATACAGCACAGAATGAGGACCTTCAGTCCCAATCATCTGTACTGATCAGGTGTCCCAAACTTAACCGGTCCCATTTGCCTGTGTTTGGTATCCGTCTAAACCTTTCCTAATTGTGTACCTGTCCAAATGTCTTTTAAATACAGCAATTTTATCTGCCTCGACCACATCTGTTGGCAGCTCCTTCCATTCACGAACCCCACCCCCCCCACCCCTTGTGGAAAGTTGGTTGAAAGTCAAAGCTGTGAATGTTAGAGATTCATCAACAAACCTCTTGCTGTCAACTGAAAGAAACCAGAGCTGATAAATCTCATTAGTAAACAAAATCATAGTTCTCCAGATTTAGTAAACATTATTTAGTAATTCCTCTTTTAATAGCTCTCACACAGTTGGCTGTCACTGAGGGGACTTCTCCTTGTACATTTCCTGCCATTAACCCAGTGCACTCTACAGGGACAGAAGACAGTAAAACTAAATAAAGAAACTCTAATTGAAAGAAAGAAGAATTATGGAAATGTCCTGCCCTCACCCCTTCTTTCCTCACAACCGCTCCCCACCCCTTTCACAAAGAACGATCAAACGAATGCTGTTGTAACATCTTACTTTGTTCCAATCCCAGTTTATTTGTTGCTGAAACAGACTTTCTTGCTATTGGTCCCTTTGCACTTAATTATTCCAATGCACCCTGCGCACCTCCCGCTTTCTATTCTCGATAAAATCAGGGTCTTCTGCTGTTTATGTTAACCGTTCATAGCACATCCTGTGCCCCTTGACCTGCATCAATTCCAAGTTCAGCAAATCCTCAATTTTAATATTAATTAATAAACTCTAGTTTCGGTTTCAAATCCCTCCACGGTCTTGAATCCCTCCCCTAATCTCTGTCATCCCCTCCAGTCTCCTAGTTTTCAGAGCTATCTACAGTATTACACTAACTCATTCCTGAACATTTCCAGTTGTAGTTAGCTCACAGGTGGCATTGCTGTGAGCTGCCAAGGTACTAACACTGGAATTTCTTTCCTCAACCACTCTGTCCCTCAACCAGTTATTCCTCATTTCGTACACTGAGCATGAGTGACCTGCAGTGAGGTCTCAAGGAATTGGTGCCAGTTCACCAGAGGATGAAGTCACACTCCATTTCAGCTACAGGGGATTCAGATGAGAACTGCAATGGGGATGGGGTGGCCGACAGAAGAAGGATTGGTGCATTGGCAGGTTAGAAAGCCTGCCATTAATGTCACGGAGCATGAAAGACTCTGGCTTCAATCTGGCGCAGTGTTTGGAACCCATCCACTCCAGCACTGAGTTGTGGCCAACCTGATGGGAACAGTTACAGATTGAGTCATGATTGGTATCTCTGCTCCAGAAAAAGCAGAAGCTGTTGTGGTACAGTCGTGGGTGGGCCCTTCTGGAGCTCGAGTTACTCAGGATAAACACAATAAAAATCATCAGCTTTCACCTGCAGTGCCACAGTCACAGGGATCGCACTCTGTGGGAGTATTAAGAAAGAAAAAGGCACCTATAATACTGGTATGAAGGAAATAAATGAGGGCAGTTGATATTTGCATGCATTATGGCATAGATTGTTCAACATTATTGTTTTGAAATATCGATATTGTGATGGCATTTACTGTTGTTTGTAGACAAGTGGTGCAGTGGTAGTCAACAGCCAAGGAGAGGGAAGGTTCAGCCTTGTTAGTGGAATTTGAGCTTACATTTACCTGTATTACAGTTGGTCGAGTGGATCACAGAAAGTCTGGCAACAAAAAAGCTGCAATGGTTACCTCCTCACTGCTTCCAACTCCTCCTCTTTCTCAGCTGGTGCCCTATCACTGGCAGCGACAGCGTACCCTCATGATGCCAAGGTTGGAGACTATCAAGAATCATGACGACACCGGCCCTTCTCTGTACTGCAGGACTGCCCCAGAGTGCTCCAGGCAGCAGAAACAACATTGAACTACTCCAGTGGTCTGCACCATTACATTTCCTGTGGTACTTTATGCAGCCCCTCTGAGTGTGTAATACACACTCCCATATGGACCACGTCATCAAACAAAGGCTCTTGTCACCTCCTCATTACTTCAAGTTGTTCAAATGAGGATGGCAGGGCAGAATATTGAAGAATTATTACAAAGTCTTCTGTTCAGTATCCTGCTGCTCTCTGACAAGGAAAACTGAAATGTACTTGATTTTCATGTAATTTTGATTCCCATTACAGGTCCTTATGGGAACAGGAAAAATGACAAGCTGGAAAATTTTGCAAGTAATCTTTGGGCCAGCCTGGAATCTTCCCATCCTCTGGCCATGACCTTGTGACCCTGCTTGGAGGTTGTAGTTACAGTTTCAGAAGTGATCAATTCCAGTGAGGATGTCTGTACCAAGGTGAAAGCTCATGCACAGTTCTTCACGACGGGAAAAATGGCTCCATTCAGACTCTGGAGATTCAGGTATCCCACTGAGAATCGTTGTCTCCTTCATCATTCACCTTATTCCAGTCACCTGTCCTGCTCTGTGTGATTTCTGTCCATTCTCTCAGTCATGCTTGTCTGAGGGGATAGCCACTACTGTAGCCCTGTTGTTGACTTGTGCAGTATCCTCACAGTCAGGGAATGCTTCCCCATTCCTGAGAGATTTCAGTTGGCTTAAACAGCTCTGAAAACCACTAAACACTTTTACAAGAGTCAGCGGAAATCCACTTGCATCTAACCTGTAAGTAGTTGGTGATATCTCTATCCTCACTGCACTGGATTAAGAGAGGATTGTAACTGGAATACTGAGGTCAAAACATATACCATTAGCATCCAAGCAGCATTACGCATACTTCCATCAGAATGTGAATCAGATGACAGGGATTATACCTAGCACTTGGAGAACTGACAGAAACCCCAGGTTACCTTGTCAGGAAAGTTCCAGTGAATGAAGTGCCAACCGAGCACTTACCATTCGGGGGCAGTCTGTGGCTAAAACCCCACTCACTGAGAGATGCTGGCCAAACAGAGACTAGTGCCTCGCCATTGCAGGTGGTGCCACCAGGAAGGGTGGCTGATGCTGGTACTGCAATTAATCCAATGCTATTAGTGAGTCATGAACAAATTGGGGTCGTGGGAGAGGTTTTCTGGCCAGGGAATCAGGAGGTTGTAAGAAAAGGTAGTCAGGTGCTATCTGTTTGCCATCGCTACTAATATGGCATGGCGGATCAATGGTTAGCACTGCTGCCTCACAGCTCCAGGGACCCAGGTTCAATTCCAACCTCAGGTGACTGTCTGTGTGGAGTTTGCACATTCTGTATATGTCTGCATGGGTTTCCTCTGGGTGCTCCAGTTTCCTCCCACAGTCCAAAGATGTGCAGGTTAGATGGCTTGGCCATGCTAAGTTGCTAAGAGTGTCCAGGTATGTGTGGGTTAGGTGGGTTATAGTGGAATGGGTGTGGGTGGAATGCTGCAAAGGTCAATGTTGGGTCAAAGGGTCTGATTGTACACTGTAGGGATTCTATAATTAAGAGTTTTACTTCTCAAACTTTCTGTGTGATATTTGTTCAGCCTAAGTTATTAATTGCCCACTCAGGGGAGTAAAGACCATTTACCAGCCTTCCCAATCGAGACTGCATCAGGGTAAAACTTGAAAGACAGTCAGGTCCGTACTTACACTCTCCAGCTCAAACCCCGCATAAAGAGAGGGGTGTTAAATTCTACCCGTCATGTACAAAATCCAGCACCTACGTGATTGCCTGCAAAAATGCCATCCATCACTGCCCACAACAGAAGAGTGAACCTGGCAGAAACGCAGAATTGCTACAACGCAGAAGGAAGACATTCAGCCCATCATACTTGCCAAGCTCTCTGAGCACTCTAATTTAAGGCCAATCTTCTACCTTTTTCCAAAAACCCTGCATGTATTTTTTTTTCTGTTTAAGTAACCATCCCTCTTGCGTGCCTTCGCCGAATCTGCCACCACCACATTTCCGGGCAGTGGATTCCAGGCCCAGATCACTCACTGGCTGAATAAAGTATTTTTTCTCACTGCCCATTTGCTTCTTTTGTTAGCATCTTTGAAACTGTGCCCTCTGGTTCTAGATTCATTTTAGGAGTGGGAACATTTTATTCCTAGATAACAAGGTGTAGAACTGGATGAAGAGCTTTCTGAACTTTCTTCAGAAAAATGAAGAAGGGTCTAGGCCTGAAATGTCAGCCTTCCTGCTCCTCTGATGCTGCTGGGCCTGCTGCGTTCATCCAGCTCAGCACCTTGTTATCTCAGATTCCCCAGCATCTGCAGTTCCTACTATCTCTGAAGCATTTTATTCCTATCTGCTTTCTCCTGAGCACTCATGGTTTTGGAAAGTTTCTATCAAGTTTCCAAGGAAAGCAGTCCCAGTACCTTGAAAAAATCCTCATAACTGAGTTTCTCATCCCTGAGAATCATTCTCATAAATGGAGGCGTTGTGACAACATCACTGGACTAGTAATCCGGAGATTCAGGTAATCAGAATCAACTTTCACCATGACGCATGTTTGAATCCAATTTCGATTTAAAAACAACACCCAGGAATGAAAGTCTAATGGCGCCCATGAAATGGACCAACGACTGTGCTGTACATTTCTATGACTCTATGTCTCATAACAGGTCGCAGTACATTGGAGTTTTGTGTCCCCTGCACACCCAAGCCTAGATCATTTATGTCCGTATCAGGAAAGCAAGGGTCTCAATACCAGCCTCAGGGGAACTCCACAACAAACATCCTCTCAATCAGAAAAACACCCATCACACTCTCTTTCTTGTGATCAGAGATAATGGGAACTGCAGATGCTGGAGAATCCAGGATAACAAAGTGTGTAGCTGGATGAACACAGCAGGCTGAGCAGCATCTCAGGAGCACAGCAGCTGACGTCAGCTTTGGTGCTCCTGAGATGCTGCTTGGCCTGCTGTGTTCATCCAGCTACACACTTTGTTATATTACACTCTCTTTCTTATCCCTCAGACAATTTTGGATCCCTTTCATTCTGAGATTTTCTTCAAAAATTGTACAAAATGCTTTTGGATAGCCCATGCACAGCACAACAGCATCTTTGTCCTTTTCAACCTTCTCTGTTACCTGCGACTATCTCAAGCATCCAAATGATGTGGGCAAGTGGCTACTGACGTTATTGGATCTTAAGACACGGAAAATAACTCATTGATAATGTGGTATCCCAAATTAGAACCATCAGAGATTTACATGTCGGTGATAATTTACGCACATGAGAGGGGTGCAGACACTTAGAGCCATTCAGCCGCTAGGTGAAAACATTTCCGAGTTAATTGCCACCCTGCGCAGAGTGCACATACAAATCTTGATGACAAGCATGACCCCAAGTCAGACAGCATCATTAGCATTGCTTCCAGATTAAAAATAACCCAGGGAGAACAAGACACTGCCTTTCAGACAGGTGTGGAGATAATTCCCAAATAACTAGCTTGATCCCAGACCATAGATGGGATGTACAATTATGGATTGACCAGATAAGGAACCAGCCAGGGTGCTCAATGATAACTGGTTAACATGGCGGGGAAGGGAGTGAAAAAATAACGAGACGTGCTAATCGGAATTGAGCTGTATTTGTGTGTTAAGTATAATTGAAGGGGCGTAAGAAGTGGGAGAGGGCTGTGGTGGCGGGTGGAATGATTGATGGAAGCCGCATTTGCTTCTTGTCCAAGTTTAATTCACTTCCGGAGACGCCGGTATTATTTTCAAATTGGCGCTATTTGCAGCGTAAAATTGCAATCGCCAAATGTTATGCTGACTCCTGAGACAGCAGGTTGGCAACCCCCAGTGAAAAGGGACCAGGTACCAACGCTGCATCACCTTGCAGTTCTTAATCCAGGATGATAGAGAGTTTGGAACAGTCCCGGCCAAATTGAAGTTACAGCATCCATTTCCATCAGTTAATATTGTGACGAGCATAATGTTTAAATGTGCAGTTTCACCTGTTCAATTCTTGTCTATCGACCAATCAATACAGATATTGCAATGGTGGGAAGGATTAGCGGGATGTTAGAAAGCAAAGCGGTGTTATTTTCAGAAAATGGTTACAAACCAGAGATTTTAAAAGGATTAGTTCCACCCCTTTCCCACCCCACCCCCCCCCCCCCCCCGCAACACGCACTCTTTGGTAGGGGTTTCCTTTAAGAGCGCTTCCAGAAATAAACCTGCCTTGGCCCAGGTTCTGTCCTATTTGGTATGAGAGGGATGTGATGATTTGGCTCCTGTACAATCTTCCTCCGCCATGCGGCAGGGTAGGAGCATTGAAAGCAGATCTCAGCTCTTGTGGAGAGAGAGAGAGAGCGTAAGGCAGCGGCTGCGAAATGCGATGGGAGTGAGGACGGACTGAAGAACCATGGCATCGCCGCTGTGTACTTAGTGCAGCCACCAGGCTCTCGGGGGAGGACAGCAAGGAGAATTTTGTGTTGTCCTTTTTATTTGCAATAATCCGGGGTGGGGAAGGGGAGAGAGAGCTGAGATAATGGGAACTGCAGATGCTGGAGAATTCCAAGATAATAAAATGTGAGGCTGGATGAACACAGCAGGCCAAGCAGCATCTCAGGAGCACAAAAGCTGACGTTTCGGGCCTAGACCCTTCATCAGAGAGGGGGATGGGGAGAGGGAACTGGAATAAACAGGGAGAGAGGGGGAGGCGGACCGAAGATGGAGAGTAAAGAAGATAGGTGGGGAGGTAGGGAGGGGATAGGTCAGTCCAGGGAAGACGGACAGGTCAAGGAGGTGGGATGAGGTTAGTAGGTCGATGGAGGTGCGGCTTGTCGGGGGGAGGAAGGGATGGGTGAGAGGAAGAACCGGTTAGGGAGGCAGAGACAGGTTGGACTGGTTTTGGGATGCAGTGGGTGGGGGCGAAGAGCTGGGCTGGGCTGGTTGTGAGGTGCAGTGGGGGGAGGGGACGAACTGGGCTGGTTTAGGGATGCTAAATCTCCCCTTCCCCCACCGCATCCCTAAACCAGCCCAGTTCGTCCCCTCCCCCCACTGCACCACACAACCAGCCCAGCTCTTCCCCTCCACCCACTGCATCCCAAAACCAGTCCAACCTGTCTCTGCCTCCCTAACCTGTTCTTCCTCTCAGCCATCCCTTCCTCCCACCCCAAGCCGCACCCCCAGCTACCTACTAACCTCATCCCACCTCCTTGACCTGTCCGTCTTCCCTGGACTGACCTTTTCTCTCCTCTCCACCTTCGGTCCGCCTCCCCCTCTCTCCCTATTTATTCCAGTTCCCTCTCCCCGTCCCCCTCTCTGATGAAGGGTCTAGGCCCGAAACGTCAGCTTTTGTGCTCCTGAGATACTGCTTGGCCTGCTGTGCTCATCCAGCCTCACATTTTATTATTTTAGGAGAGAGAGCTGTTTTGGTTTGTGATACAAGAGACGAGGCTGTCTATGCCTTTCACCCATCGGTAGCTCTCCTCCTGTCCCTGCCTCTATGCACACACTCTGCCAGGCATAGTCTTCCTCCCTCTGTGTGTGTGTCTCTCTCTCGCTTCAGCTCCTAAAAGCTAAGATGCATCGGATATAAAAACACGCACATAAACACACACACACACATCAACAAGCCATGGAGAAAGATCAGGAATTACTGCAAGCTGTCAAAACCGAAGATGTAGCTGCAATGCAGAAGCTGTTGCAAAGGCCGAAACAAGGCAAAGCGAGTGAGTACCCTTTACACACCGTTCCATTGGCTGATGTGAATGTGCCTGCGTTTTTTTGTGTGTGTGTGTTTTGCAAATGTCCTGTTATTGTGGAGTAGGAGGGGAGGGAGTTTGGTCTGTTGTTCAATATGGGCTCTCCTATCTTGACCGATGCTGTTCGTGACTCTTGATACAGTGCAATCGGTGGGAATGTAGCATTAGCCTGAATAGTGCGTTCTCTCTCCCTCAGACAGCTCCCCTGCATCCCTTAGCTTCACAAGCCGGCGCTTTCTGCTCCTAACAGCGCAGATTGGACGTTGAGGATAGATAAGGTCAATACTGGGAATCCTAGATTCCCTATCAACCGGGCAAGAGATTGCAGATGGTTTGTAGCGAATCCACGGTTGAGATACAACGCACAGAATCAGTTCGTATAAGGGGAAAGGTGGTTCTGGAGGTTTGCACTGTTCTGTTTCGGCAAAAAAAGTGCCCGACCAGAGAATATCAGGCCAGTGACTAAGATGGTTAAACAGCTAATTCTAGTGGAAAGCTGTCAAGAAGGTAATAGCTCAGAGTCTCGCTTCTGAGGAAGTGCAAACTGGAGATCTTGTTTGACCCACTCTGTGCAGGTTTTTGTTGCTGTGTTGCAAAGAGAGCCTAGAGACGTGAGGGGGGACTTGGATGTGACAAATGCAGTGACTCCACACCCGGGCAGTGGTTTGGCAACATGATTCGGACCCCGTTAGCTTGCAGCCCTCTGACGCTGTTCCCTTACTGCCGGATGCTCACTGGCTCGCACGCCCCAAACAACCGGGGCTATTTTAAATTTAACCCCTTGATTGATGGGCTGACAAGTGCCTGTTGATGACAAAGCAAAGATGCTGCAGATCTGGTAATTAGAAGCAGTTTTGCTGGGAGACGCTTTAATTGATAGATTTCAATTCTAAAATTAACCAGGATTAAACGGGTGAGACCTAGAGCTGGCTGATCTATGATGTAGTAATAACAGTATTTTCGGAAAGATTGTCTGAGACGCAGGAGTGATGTCTCTCCCAGCTATCCTGGCTGCATGGAGGAGGAAAAGGCAACCCTTTCCGAACAAGGCACAGTGAGGATTTCTGAAACATTTATGTATCGCTTAACTGGAAACTTGATAATGTACGCCACAATGTGGGAGGGGGAATCTTATTCAGTTCTATATTTGCCTAAAGCTTCACTCCAGATATTTTGTTAAAAATAAAAGAATAATGGGATTTGAAGGGTACGCTGCGAGTAAATCGTGGGAAAATGTTAATTTATTTTGATGTGACTTGCTCCTACATGAGTAAAACATATTGTGATTAAGGATGATGGAATAAACTAAAAGCATTATTTGCCAGGATGAGATTCTGTCATAGTCTGGAGATGCGCTGCTCTGCTATCCAGTTATGAAGAGCTGCTGTAGTTGTGTTCTACAAGACTCCAATTGTTGGATGCAGTGGAAGTCTTTGAGGAGAAGACACCATGTCCCTTTTAAAAATAGTTTCTTACTGATTTATCATGTCACACACAGTACTTTGATTTGTAATTTTCTGGCTTATTCTCTGGTGTTGAGAACCTTTGTGGGTTGACTCTCCCTTTGAACTCATGATCCCTGTTGAGTTTAGATTTTGAATGCGTGGCCTGTGCATTTGTTGGATTTCTCTCTATTGGTTCTCTAAGTTCACTGACTGAATGCAACACTGTATCAATGTTTACCAATAATGATCATATCTGTGATGATGATGCTATTTTCCTTGGGACAGATAATGAAAATCTCCATGCTTCACAAAGTCTGTCTTCGTGTCTATTGGTGCTCCATAATTGGTGACCATGCCTTCAGCTGACAATGCCTTAAGCTCTGGAATTTCTTCCATAAACCTCACCACTCCTTTACCACCCCGCCCCCCCCGACCATGTTCTCCTTTACATTATTGGTTATAAAATACCAGAGCGGTTACCTGTGTTGATATCGCCAGTGTCACGTTTGATTAGATCATTCCTCCTATGAAATATTGTGAGACATTTTACTTTTACCAATGCAAGATGCATACATGCTGTTGTTATTAGACAATAAGTCGAGGTGGGAGGGTGCGGTATCATTGGGATTTAAATGGCTGGAGAGGCCTAACGCCAAATACCCAGCAGGTAGCTGTGTTGGGGCTGGGTTTGAGGGTGGGGTGGCAGATGGTGACTGTCTCTTCTAAATTAGCCCATGCTCCCATTAGAGGATCATATGTAATGCCTTGCTTATCACCAGTCTTCAAAATTCTGACAACACCCCAACTCCCCAACATATCCTCACTAGGGCCTACCAATTCTTCTCACTTGGTGAGCTGAATCTGGAATAATTGTCTAAGTCCCAAGTGCAATACCAGTAATGATCACGTCTTCTGGTGGTGCTGCTGGTACAGTGCTGGAATGCTGCCAATCTCTTACTGGCCTGAATCTCTCTGAGGCAGGACATCTTCATGTATAAGCGGAGCAATCAACCCATCAGATGGTTGCAGAGCTTGGCAGACTTCCCCACCTCTGTGCTTTTGTCAAAGAGGTGGGGAACCCAGAGTCTTGTGTCATTCAGCCCTGAGGCAGTTGACCCTTACTTGCCTTCTGAAGTAGTATAGCAAATAGTTCATAAAAATGGGCAATAAAATGGTGACTTTGCCAGCATAATCCACATAATTAGAACTTTTCTTTATTAAATTGGGAACTCTGTGTGGTGTGTGCAATGCTAATGGAAGTACAGATCCTGGCTAAGCCCAGTGTTCTGTCTCCACCTCCCATGATAATACAAGGTACTGACTGATTGGTTTCTTGGCTGAGACTGTGGTCACTTAGTTGGCAGCCAAAAACACGAAGCAGTGTTTTTAGGAGAGGATGAGACAAAATATTTAGAGTGTCGAGAGGGTCCACAAAGTTTTGCAACTGAAGACATAAAAGCTGCTAGAGTTTAAAAATAACTTGGATCTGTATTTGAACTAACATTACTGTAGAGGGCCAAGAGCTGGAAAACAGGATTCAACTTGATAGTTTTAATTTGGCTGGCAAAGATGCGCTGGGCCAAATGCTCTCCTTCCATTGCTGCAAATTTCCACGATACTCCAAAATCATGTCAAAGATTTCTGAAGAAGGGTTTTGGCTTGAAACATCAGCCTTCCTGCTCCTCTGATGTTGCTTGGCCTGCTGTGTACATCCAGCTGTACACCTTGTTATCGCTATTGTAGAGCATCTATGTGTCCCACTGTTATTTTACTATCGTGCCAGATGTGTAGTACATGATTTCTCTGCAAGTTGGTATGACAAATTAAAATGATGAGACATTTTTATTCTCTTAATGATAAAACTCAAAATTCCAACTGCACCTATGTCAACTCCTGTGCTGTAACATGTCTTTACAGATTGAAAGGTGCATTTTATTTCAGTTGGGATGATTCTTGGATTTCTGCCAGACTTCAGCAGTTTGAGGTTTGCTGTGACAATTCCATGCCTTTTGACCTTCAACACAATCACAATGAAAATGACGTGGAAATTACAATATGGATACTGTGTGTGTGTGTGTCTGTGTGTGTGTGTGTGTGTGTGTGTACCTTGTGATATTTGATATAATCATTTGATATAATCAGTGGCGTTACTTTGGAGAGGTTTTGGTCTCCCCTTTGAATATTGAAGTAGAATGTAAAGCTCTTCCAGAAGTTTCGCTAATGACATAGAGCATCAGTCTGATGAAAACCTACCTCTTTCCCTTGCTACTATCTACTTGTTATTGCAGTATCAGTTTCTGAGACATGCCTTAGAATCCATTAAAGACGTGAATAAAGGCAAACAGTTGCCACTCACTCTAACCAACGTTTTTGTATAAAGATTTTACCCTCTACGTGGACATGAGTCTTAATCCCATGTGCCCACTCTGTTCCAGTGAATGCTTTATTCATCCTTACTTTGACCACTTGCTTAACCTATTCCTAAATATTGACTTGGCTGCCTGTTCAGTCATTAATTCTGGTTGCACGTTTTGAACTCTATGTGTTTGATGCAGCAGGTGGAAACAAGGGCTTGTGCTGCTTTAGTTATACCATCAATAGAGACTTTAAATAGTCATTAAAGAAAGGAAGAACTGGCACTGAATAAATTACCTGGGGTTTTTTTGTATTCATTCTTAGAATGGAGCTGCTGCTGGCTGGCCAGTATTTATTGCCCACTCATAGCTGCCCTTGACAAGGTGTTGGTGAGCTGCCTTCTTGAACCATGGCTTGGAGGGCAACTTGCAGGTGGTGGTATTCCCATAAATTTGCTGCCCTTATCCTTCTAGATGGTAGTATTTATGAAAGTGTTGGTTTCTAAAGAGCCTTGGTGAATTTATGCAGGGGATTTTGTAGATGATGTGCACAGCTGCTACTTCCCATCACTGGTGGAGGGAATGAATTTTTCTCGCTGTTGCTTTGTTAACTGTAGCAGCTTGCTGTGCCTAAATTGACTGCTGCATTTCCTGACATTGCAATAGTGACTACACTTCCAAAATATGAATACTGCTGAGAAAAGGCATATTTTGCTCCAGTTTTTCAACTTGCACTTAACAGGACAATTCACATCAAATACAATGTAAAAGGATCAACTATTATAGTAAATAAGAAGTGAGTCCTGGTGTTTTCCCTGTGGAAACACCTCAGAGTCCACTGTAATTGCTTTATTCATCTTTACTTCAACCATTTGCTGTACCTGTTCCTAAATATTGATGTGGTTCCACTTCCAAATGAATCAGCACTCTCTTTGTGTACAGCTTTTCCCTTCACTTCTTGCAAATTGCCCTAATAAGTGCAAGATGAAAAGGATAAACAAAATGTATTTTTTTCAAGTTCTGTATTACCAACTGATGACTGCCAAAATACTTCATTGGCTGTAAAGTGCTTTGGAATGTCTTGAAGCCATGAAAGGGAAGAAAGAGAAGGCTTTCTTTCTTAACATTGTGCATTTCACAGCTTTAGGATATCCCAAACAACTTCTGGCCAAGAGAATAGTTGAGAATTGGAGTCACTGTCGTAATGTGGAAACACGGCAGTCCATTTGTGCACAGTGAGATCTCACAAACGGCAACATCACAGTGACCAGAAAACCCCTTCAGTAATATCAGTTCAGAGCTTAGTATTGACCAAAACACCAGGATAACTCTGCTTGACAACAGAGGCATTACATTACCTGAGAGGGAATACGAGTATTTAACAACTAGACACCTGAAGCCACAATTTCAATGGGTAGAGTGTTGGTTCGAATGCTATCATCCAAAGGTCAGCACCTCCAACAATGGACCACTGGGTATGTTAGCCTAGATTTTCTTCTCAGGTCTATAGATCCTGACTTGAACAATGACATTCTGTCTTAACGGTTGGAGTGAAACCCACTGAGCTGCAGCTAATATAGAACATAGAACATAGAACAGTACAGCACAGAACAGGCCCTTCAGCCCACAATGTTGTGCCGACCATTGATCCTCATGTATGCACCCTCAAATTTCTGTGACCATATACATGTCCAGCAGTCTCTTAAATGACCCCAATGACCTTGCTTCCACAACTGCTGCTGGCAACGCATTCCATGCTCTCACAACTCTCTGCGTAAAGAACCTGCCTCTGACATCCCCTCTATACTTTCCACCAACCAGCTTAAAACTATGACCCCTCGTGCTAGCCATTTCTGCCCTGGGAAATAGCCTCTGGCTATCAACTCTATCTATGCCTCTCATTATCTTGTATACCTCAATTAGGTCCCCTCTCCTCCTCCTTTTCTCCAATGAAAAGAGACCGAGCTCAGTCAACCTCTCTTCATAAGATAAGCCCTCCAGTCCAGGCAGCATCCTGGTAAACCTCCTCTGAACCCTCTCCAAAGCGTCCACATCTTTCCTATAATAGGGCGCCCAGAACTGGACGCAGTATTCCAAGTGCGGTCTAACCAAAGTTTTATAGAGCTGCAACAAGATCTCACGACTCTTAAACTCAATCCCCCTGTTAATGAAAGCCAAAACACCATATGCTTTCTTAACAACCCTGTCCACTTGGGTGGCCATTTTAAGGGATCTATGTATCTGCACACCAAGATCCCTCTGTTCCTCCACACTGCCAAGAACCCTATCGTTAATCCTGTACTCAGCTTTCAAATTCGACCTTCCAAAATGCATCACCTCGCATTTATCCAGGTTGAACTCCATCTGCCACCTCTCAGCCCATCTCTGCATCCTGTCAATGTCCCGCTGCAGCCTACAACAGCCCTCTACACTGTCAACGACACCTCCGACCTTTGTGTCGTCTGCAAACTTGCTGACCCATCCTTCAATCCCCTCATCCAAGTCATTAATAAAAATTACAAACAGTAGAGGCCCAAGGACAGAGCCCTGTGGAACCCCACTCACCACTGACTTCCAGGCAGAATATTTTCCTTCTACTACCACTCGCTGTCTTCTGTTGGCCAGCCAATTCTGTATCCAAGCAGCTAAGTTCCCCTGTATCCCATTCCTCCTGACCTTCTGAATGAGCCTACCATGGGGAACCTTATCAAATGCCTTACTGAAATCCATATACACCACATCCACAGCTCGACCCTCATCAACTTTTCTAGTCACATCCTCAAAAAACTCTAAGGTTTGTAAGGCATGACCTACCCCTCACAAAGCCGTGTTGACTGTATTTGATCAAGCCATGCTCTTCCAGATGGTCATAAATCTTATCCCTCAGAATCCTTTCTAACACCTTGCAGACGACAGACGTGAGACTTACTGGTCTATAATTGCCGGGGATTTCCCTATTTCCTTTCTTGAAGAGAGGAATTACATTTGCCTCTCTCCAGTCCTCAGGTACGACTCCAGTGGAGAGCGAGGATGCAAAGATCTTCGCAAGTGGCGAAGCAATTGCATTTCTCGCTTCCCAAAGCAGCCGAGGACAAATCTGGTCCTGGCCTGGCGACTTGTCAATGTTAATGTTTGACAAAATTTTCAGCACATCAGCTTCCTCTATCTCTATCCATTCCAGCATGCACACCTGCTCTTCAAAGGGTTCATATCCAATGATTGATCTGTATAGTGAGTGAAAGGAAAATGGTGTAAACACCACACTGTGCAGCCTGCTCTCATTCACTCACTCGGAGCAAATTTTCAGAAACTTGCCAGTAGATAGTGAGTGCACCTTCTTATTAAGCTGCTGCTTGTAGCCGCTCCTGCCAGGAGACCTGCTGTCATGGTGTGCCAATTCTGTCTGTCTTATGCCACCCTCATACATCGGTTGTGGTTTGTTGGCAGCCATTCTGTGACACCACTCTGTGACCTGTTCCTGGGAAGATAGGGTTCTCCTGTGAGGAAAGGTTGGATCTGTACCAGTTGGAACTTAGAAGAATGAGAATTGATCCTTTGGCAATATATAAAATCCTGAGGGGACTTGATACATTGTGTACAGGGAAAATGTTTCCTCTCGTGAGGGAATCTCAAAAAAGGGGGTACAATTTAAGAACAGGAGGTCTTCTTTCTATGATGGAGACAAGGAGGATTTCCATCAGAGGGGTATGGGCCTGTGGAATTCTCTTCCCCAAAAAGTATTGGCGGCTGTACCATTGACTTTATTCTAGGTTGAGTTAGATGGTTTTTTGATAGATGTGGGAGACGAGGGCTTGGGGAAAAGGGACAGAGGGGCTTGAGTCCACAAGCAGATCAGCCACTGGATGGTGGAGCAGAGTTAAAGGGCTGAATGGCTTTCTGTTGCTCTCAAATGACATGTTCCTATATTCCGTTCTAACATCCATCATCCAACTGCACATAGGTTGACCCCTCTTCCTGCTGCTGTCCAGAACCTCTTAGCTTGTAAGCTCAGATCAAATAGCCAAAATTGTGACTCTTTTTTTTCTGGGTGTCACTTATTAAACTTGGAGAGAGGAAAAAGGAGTATATGAGTACCTTTTGTTCTTCTCATTTTAGATTCAATCTTTTTATAATATTTCTGAGAACTGCTTGAGAAACAGAGTCATAGAATCATACAGCATGGAAACAGACTCTTCAGTCAAACCAGCCCGTGCCAAACATATTTTCGAGCTAAACTAGTCCCACCTGCCTGCTCCTGGTCCATAACTCTCCAAATCTTTCCTGTTCATGTACGATTCTAAGTGTCTTTTAAGTGTTATAGCATCTAACTCAGGAAATGAATAGTTTTTTTGTGGGTGCATGTGGAATGTACTGTATCATGGTGAGGGAAAGTAAAAGTTGTATTCAGATTGAGGAAATGAATGCTGGCCTGAACAGAATTGGTTGCTTTGTATGGCCTTATTGATTTTGCTTGCCTCTCGTACCTTGTCGTAAAACTGCTTATAACTTCAAGGAAGGCGAATAGCAATTGCTGTGGGTTTTGCAGAACACATTGTAAGTACATACAGATTTATTTTTTAAAAAAGCTATTAAACCAAAGAAATGGAATTGCACAATAAATCAGAAAGTAACGTGGCAGCCTAGCTGCTTGTTGAAGCACTTAGACTTTGTATAGATGGCTTTGTGCTTTGCCATCCACTTTCCACAATGGTTAAAATCATAAAATTGTACAGCACAGAATGAGTCCATTCAATCCATTATGCCTGGGTTGACTGGCGGAAAGAGATTTCTGATCTGCCCCACTTGCCAGTCTTTTCTCTGCACCACTGCAAATATTTCCCATTTTAAACTACTTCATTCCTCCTGCCTCAGAGCATCTTGCTTTCATTGTGCTGCTTGGGTTGGCCTAGAAACACAGTTGGCAAAGTGGGTGGCAAGAGAGGTGATTCATTCTGAATGCCTCTTTTTAAAATATTATTTATTTATTGAATGTGGGCATCACTGATACGGGGCCAGCATTAATTGCTCATGAGCAGATGCTCCTGAGCTGCCTTCCAAAACCACAGTATTCCCAAAGCGATGATAAGGAGGGAGCTGCAGAATTCTCAATCAGTAAAGATGATGGAATGGCAACATTTTCATGTCAGGATTGTGTGTACATCCGAAGATTGGAGGGAAACTGAGAAGTGATGCCCCCATGTGCCTGCTGTCCTTGCCCTGCTGGTTGGTAGATGTTGTGGGTTCTGGAGAAACCTTTGAAGAAATGTTGTTGCGTTACTGCACTGTATCTTGTAGATTCCAGTTGGAGCATCCACTTTAAGGCATCTACTTGCATCCTCATTCGAGATTCTCTATTCTGAGTGTAAGGAGCCACTTACTCTGCTAGTATTGTATGGTGCTGACTGTTTACAAGCTGCCAATCAAGATGAAGTCATGGAGAAAAGAAATAGCTGTGATGTGAAGGTACATGACAGATTCCATTGTTACTGTATTGGCTTAGTAGAAATATCACCATTGAGTCAAAAGGTTGTGGATTCAAGTCACACAGCTGGAGAGTATCAGAGAGGGTAAGTGAAGAAGGGTGTTCCTCATGACTGGAGATTGCAGAACCAAAGGTCACAGACTAAGGATGCACAGTAGAACGAAGATGAGGAGAAATGTCTTCGCCAAGAGAATGGTGAGCCAGTGGAATTTTCTATCATTGAATATTTTTAAGACAGAGTTAGATATTGTTCTTCGAGCTAAAGAGATCAAAGAATATGGGGAGAAAGCAGGAACAGCAATGAGCAGGCATGCTCATATTTTATGGTGGAGCAGGCTCAAGAACTGAATGGCCTACTCCCAGTCCAATTTTCTCTGTTTCTATGTTAAATTGGGAAAGGGGAATGGATAATCCGGTAGTTAATTAATTATTGCTTTAAGCATAAAATTAAACTGAACATTTATAACTCACTGACCTAGTTCCAAACACACATAAATAGGATTCAGACTTGATTGATATTCCCCAATAAGGACAAACCAAAGTGCTTTGAAACAGACAAAGTGTAGTCACTGCTGTAACATAGAGAATGTATTTACATAAGTTCCTACAAACAGTAAATTTACTTGCATGAGCTCCCACAAACTGTAATGTGATAATGACCTGATAATCACTTTTAGCAATGTTGATTCCAGTGAGATCTCACCTGTTTTTCCTCTAAAGAATACCATGTGATTTTTTTTACTTCCACCTGGGAGAGCAAACAAAGGTACAGATTTATCACCAATGCAGCACAGCAGGACAAGAAATGAGAATTGTTACGATTCCAGCTGCTTCAGCAAGTGGAATAGTCAAACCCCAGAATAAAACCTGCCTCGCTAGATCTTTTTCCCCTTTGTCAAACCTTGTGGTCTTTCACTGAAACATAAGCACATCAGACTACAGATTAGATTTTACCAATAAAACAGAAGTTTATTACATTGAAGAAATAAAATAAACCAAAATATCAAATATAGCAGTTTCAAAAATTTCAGAACACATTGCAAAAGAAAGTTACCCATGAGAACTTTCCCCTTGACTACTCTCAAACTTAAAGCTTAGCCTTCCTCAGTATTTTCATAGTCTGCAGAATTCTAACAAAATACTTTAACTGTTCTAAACAAGAGATAGAAGTTACAGAGACAGAGACTGCATTGTTTTAAATGACAAAGGAAATGCTTTTGTAAAGCGCAAAAAGTGTAGCAATGAGATAAGTACAGGAATAAAAGATGGATCCAGAAAAGGTGTGAATGCTTTCAACAGTTCCATTACCAGCAGCTTTCCAATACAGCCGAAGGCAACATGTTGCTTTATTCTGAAACCTCAGCCAAGATTGCTTCTCAGTGAATCAGTCATGAAACTCTCTGAGGAATACTACAATATGATCAGTGTTACTGCTGTGGAATGCCTACTGAATGTTTAATGTTTAACCACACATCCATAAGGCAGCCCCACAGTCAGTGCACCATCCCTTTACTACGATACTACATGGGCTAGATATAGCTTTCACCTCAGTGGGCAAGAACTTAAATCCAAAAACCTTACAACTCAAGAAATAAATAGTGTTAAAAACCAAAAGAACTGTGGATGCTGTAAATAAGAGACAAAAAACAGAAGTTGCTGAAAAAGCTCAGCCGGTCTGGGCAGCATTTGTGAAGAGAAATCAAAGTTAAGGCTTCAGGTCCGGTCACCTTTCCTCTGAAATAAATAGTATTAGTCACTGATGTATAGCTGACAGTAAAATTCGGCCTTTTTCTCTCCATAAATTCTGCCAGGCCTGTTGAGTTTCTCCAGCGCTTGCTGTTATTTCAGATTTCCAGCATTCTCAGTATTACGCTTTCAATGTAGGCGTCAGCTGGCATACCCTTGGAGGTGTTTGTGTCCTGTTTAGACCTCCCCAATATGAAAACATGTATATGGACATGTGGTTATCTTAGGAAATGATGTTGAAGCATCCCCTAGGCAGGGATGTAAGATGTAGCAATTTCCCCAGATCTTTAACTCCTGCAGCGAGGCGCCAAGAAGCTTTGCCTAGATTTCGGAATGGGCTACAACACGGAAAATCTCCTATACTGTCTGTAATGAATATAGTATCCATTGTCAATCAATTCTGGAGAGGGATTCAGGAGATGAGATTTTTATGAGTAAGGCCTGTGCTCAATTGAAGTGCAAAATACTGAGTTTAAATTCCTTTCCTTGTACATTATTTTCATGTAACTGCAAAATGAATTTGAGATTTCCCATGTATACGAATGATAAACATGCAGCTCTGAAGATGTTGAAGAAATTCACTTTATTAAATAGTGCTCCCCATCAATATTTGCGAGTGAAAATGGATTCTAAAGTGAAATTTCATATCCTACTAAAACAGTGCTGTGTCCAAGGGCACAATTAACTTGTATTCAATGCTTGTCTTTGGGCAAATAATGTGCACAACAGAATCATTGGTTGTTTCCCTTCCGGATCAGAAGCACCTCTGTTAGTCCTCTTTCTCTTCTACAATGTCGAAAACTATACAGTCTGCTCCCAACAAAGTTTTTTCATTTATTCTTCTTTTGCTGGTGCTATGATTCCAGCTGCTGTTGTTACAAGCCAGGCCACATCCGAGAATGAAATCTGACTTGATTATCAATTTTTCTTCAATTTAGTGTGGCAGCCTTTCACTGAAACATAAGCACACAAAGCTGCACATTTGGTTTTAACAATAAAACAGTTCATTGCACTAAAGAAAGTAAAATACAATAAAGCAAACCAAACTAACTATATAACACAGTTTGAAAGGTTGCAAAACACAACAAAACAGCATCCCATGTACTCCCTAAAACAGTCACTTTACAGTTACTTAACAATCTGGAGCGGTTTTCTTTCTCTATCAAATCTGCATGTTAGATTTAACTGCTTCTGCTCAGTTTCTGTCCCTCAAATTGTGGGGTCTTCCTCCTTCACCATTCACACAACTGAGAGTTTAGACTTCCTCAGTGTTTTACTAATCCACACGGTTCTCCCCAGACATTCCAGCTCTGGAAGTTTCACTAACTACACCCTTTCACAAAAATAGCTTATTTCCTTAGCCCCTCTGAACAGTCTCCATTTCTAGGATAGATTATACTTGGTTCTGACCCCAGTTGAGTTGAGAGTATGACTTGGAGGGGAACTTGTAGCTGATAGAGTTGCAAACCATGTGCTGCTCATTGCTCCCCCCAGTATCTGGAAACATACGCTGTGCCTCTAAGCTGATCAGTATTGTATCATTTATTGTGTATCCTATTGACTAGTTTGCCCTCCCCAAATGCCTTACTGCACATTCCGGCAGATTAAATTCTATTTGTCCCTTTCTGTTAACCGATCAGCCCATTGTTACTATATTCGAAGTCTGCAGCTTTCTTCCTCTTTATCAACCATGCACTCATTTTTAGTCTATCATCTGCAAATTTTTAATGGTGCCCCCTGCACTTAAGTTTGCTTCTTTGCTATCTACCATGAAAGGGAAAGGACCCAATACTGAACCCTGTGGAATCCCAATAGAAATGACCTTTCAACTACAACTACAGTGAGCATTACCCTTTGTCTGCAGTCACTGAGTTTATTTTGTTCCATTTGCTACTTTCCCTCAGATTCCATCACCACCTTCTGTTTTGACCAATTCATCATGTGGGAACTAGTCCAAAGCCACCTTGAAACCTACGTAAGCTGCATCAAATGCTCTACTCTCCTTGACCCTCTTTAACACCAATTCAAATTGGTGCGGCATAGTGACTCTGTGGTTAGAACTGCTGACTCACAGCACCAGGGATCAGGGTTTGATTCCAGCCTCAGGAGACTGTCTGTGCGGAGTTTGCACACTCTCACCATGTCTGTGTGGGCTTCCTCCAGGTGCTCTGGTTTCCTTCCACAGTCCAAAGATGTGGAGGGTAGGTGGATTGGCCATGCTAAATTGCCTATGCGAAATTACCCATAGTGTGCAGGGACGTGTAGATTAGGTGGATTAGCCATTGGAGATGAAGGGTTACAGGGATAGGATAGGGGATGTGTTGGCTGGGACGCTGTTTGGAGGGTTGGTGTTGACTTGATGGGATGAATCGCCTGCTTGCACCCTGTAGGGATTCTATGAATCATGAAATTCAAATATAGAATCAAGTTCATCAGACACAAATGAAATCAGAAAATCCCAGAACTGCTCAGAAGGTCTGGCAGCGTCTGTGGACAGAGAAACAGAATTAATGTTTCATTAACCTGCCATCAGAAGTCCAAAGATAGGTCCATTGTGCTGAATATTTCCAGCGTGTTTTGGTCTTACTTTAGATTGCCAGCATTTGCAGTATTTTGCTGTTGTACTACCCAGACGTGATCACCCGTGAACAAATCCACACTGAGTGTATTTAATTACAAATCGGTAGTTATTAGGACAAGTGACATAAAGTATTGCCAAAAAGGCAGCTTTCAGGAGGAAAGAGTGAAAATGGAGGGGCATGGGAAGGGAATTCCAGAGATTCGGGCCTAGGCAGCTAAAAGTTGGAGGAGGGGTGATGGTCTAGTGATATTATCGCTGGACTGTTAATCCAGAAACCCAAGTAATGTTTTGGGGACCTGGGTTCGAAACCCACCACGGCAGATGGTAGAATTTGAATTCAATAAATATTTGGAATTAACAATCTAATGATGGCCGTGAATCCATTGTCGATTGTTGGAAAAACCTGTCTAGGTTCACTGATGTCCTTTAGGAAAGAAAACTGCATTCCTTACCTGGTCTGCCCTACATGTGACTCCAGACCCACAGCAATGTGGTTGACTCTTAACTGCCCTCCGGGCAATAAGGGATGGGCAATAAATGCTGCCTGACCCGTGACGCCCTCATCTTGTGAATGAATCAAGAAAAATGCAACAATGTAAAATTAGACAGAGATAGAAGTTACAGAGACAGAGACTGCATTGTTTTAAATGACAAAGGAAATGCTTTTGTAAAGCACAAAAAGTGTAGCAATGAGATAAGTACAGGAATAAAAGATGGATCCAGAAAAGGTGTGAATGCTTTCAACAGTTCCATTACCAGCAGCTTCCCAATACAGCCGAAGGCAACACGTTGCTTTATTCTGAATAATATCCACTGAGAAACCTCGGCCAAGATTGCTTCTCAGTGAATCAGTCATGAAACTCTCTGAGGAATACTACAATATGATCAGTGTTACTGCTGTGGAATGCCGACTGAATGTTTAATGGATATTTTAGTCTCCTGATCAATGGATGTAACAGGGATGCTCTTGAACTCTCCTTGTTCATTCCTCAGTGGAAAATGTTGGGGAAAGAGCACAAGTTTTATACTCTATCAAATCTTCACACCTCGTAATTCTATTATTGGAGCTTCATTCTTGAGACCAGATAGAAGAATGTTTTATTAATATAGATGCTACATAGCCACTAATAAATCTAACAGGAAACTCAGGAGAAGCAACTTTGCCCAGAAAGTGGTTAAAATTTGAACCAGGAAGAGTGGCTGAAATGATAGCACAGATACTTTTAAGAGGAAGCCAGAGGAGCACATGAGGTAAAGGGGATGGTAGGGTTAAAAAGGGGTAGAAAGAGTCTTGTGTGAAACATAGATAACATCATGAGCCTGTTTCTGTACTGCAAGCTCTGTTTGTTAAGCATTGACTTCAGAATTAAGCACAGACTCTCCAGAAAAGGCGATTGTTTAGAACAGTTAAAGGAATAAGTTGTCTCAGAGTAAGGGTTATTATTTGTGAATCTTTCAGACCCCGAGTATTTTGTTTGAATTCTGCAGACTGTGAAAAAACTGAGGAAGGCTAAGCTTAAGTTTGTGAGTAGTCAAGGGGAAAGTTCTCATGGGTAACTTTCTTTTGCAATGTGTTCTGAAATTTTTGAAACTGCTTTATTTGATATTTTGGTTTATTTTATTTCTTCAATGTAATAAACTTCTGTTTTATTGGTAAAATCTAATCTGTAGTCTGATGTGCTTATGTTTCAGTGAAAGACCACAAGGTTTGACAAAGGGGAAAAAGATCGAGCGAGGCAGGTTTTATTCTGGGGTTTGACTATTCCACTTGCTGAAGCAGCTGGAATCGTAACGGTTCTCATTTCTTGTCCTGCTGTGCTGCATTGGTGATAAATCTGTACGTTTCCTGGCTGTAACCGTACCAGGAAGTTCAAGAGTTCAGTGAAATGATGCTTCATTATTAGCATCAACTTCATCAGGAATACACCACACAGAAAACATTTCCCGAATTCGTAGAATGTCTTCGTGGACAAAGTTGGATCAATGGTTGTTTTAAATTTGTTCTCCGCTATGGAAAGTGGAGTGTTTCTCATTCGAACTGTGTATTGTGAAATAGTGGTTAGCTGCTGCTAGTTGTAAGTTATTATTTCATTAACATGAGAGTTCAATATTCTAGCCATTGGACCTTGCATTGTTTTCACTATTATTGTGGTTAACTCATGTGTTTCTGTTTAAAGTGGCATTTGATGAATGCTCGTGGACATTGTGCACAGGGAGTAAGCAATTTAAACTCCTTTAAACACTCTACATAGTCACTTAATTCGTTGCATGGGTAAACCTAATGAGAAAATATATGTACTAATTTATATTTGTGTATATAATATTTATACATATAATATTTTATATATTACATATATATAATATTTATATGAATATATTTGTGTTGGTTGCATTACCCGAAACACGACTCGGGTAATGTCTCCCACCCATCCTCCTCGAAGCAAAAAAAAAAGTTTCTGTGCGACAGAAGGTAACTAGTTTAATTTTTATTGTATATTTTAAACAGTCTCTTTGGGAATTTAGAATAATGGGAACGGAGGTCAGGGCAGTTGAATGCTCCTCCTGCAGAATGTGGGAGGTAAGGGTCACCACTAGTGTCCCTGCTGACTACATCTGCGGGAAGTGCACCCAACTCCAGCTCCTTGAAAACCGCGTTAGGGAACTGGAGCTGGAGCTCACAGGGACTGGCCCCGCACCCATGTCCCGCGCACTGTCCCGCTCACAGCGTACTGCCCCCAGCAGCCCTGACCCGCTGACAGGGACCTGCCCCCGCAGCCATGACCCGCTCACAGCGACTTGCACCCCGCAGTCCTGTCCCGCTCACCGCGTACTGCCCCCCGCAGACGTGTCCCGCGCACAGGGCCTGGGCCCTGCAGCCCTGTCCCGCACACAGCGTACTGGCCCCCGCAGCCGTGTCCCATTCACAGGGACTGGAGCCCGT
Organism: Stegostoma tigrinum; assembly: GCF_030684315.1. Taxonomy (NCBI): domain Eukaryota; kingdom Metazoa; phylum Chordata; class Chondrichthyes; order Orectolobiformes; family Stegostomatidae; genus Stegostoma; species Stegostoma tigrinum. Next base: position 407,009 of record NW_026728121.1, on the reverse strand, counting down.
AGCCCTGAGCGCTCATCGTGACTTGCCCCCGCAGCCGTGACCCGCTCATCGTGACTTGCCCCCGCAGCCCTGACCCGCTCATCGTGACTTGCCCCCGCAGGTCTGACCCGCTCACAGGGACTGGCCCTTGCAGCCATGACCCGGTCACAGCGACTTGTCCCCCGCAGTCCTGTCCCGGAGCCTGGGACTGGCCCCCGCAGCCTTGTCCCGCAGCCAGGGTCTGGCCCCCGCAGCCCTGTCCCGCTGACAGGGACTGGGCCCAGCAGCCCTGTCCTACTCACAGCGGATTGGAGCCGCAGCCCTGTCCCGCTCACATGGTGTTGCCCCCCGCAGCCGTGTCCCGCTCAGAGGGACGGGCGCCCGCAGCCCTGACCCGCTCACAGGGCCTGGCCCCCAGCAGTCCTGACCCGCTCACAGCGTACTGCCCCCCGCAGCCGTGTTCTGCTCACAGTGACTTGTCCCCAGCAGTCCTGTCCCGCTCACAGCGTACTGCCCCCGGCAGCCGTGTCCCGCTTACAGGGTCTGGCCCCCGGAGCCCTGACCCGCTCACAGCGTACTGACCCTGCAGCCATGTCCCGCTCACAGCGACTGGCGCCCGCAGCCCTGACCCACTAACAGGGACTTGCCCCCGCAGCCCTGACCTGCTCACAGCGTACTGCCCCCCGCAGCCGTGTCCTGCTCACAGAAACTGGCCCCAAAAGCCCTGATCTGCTCACAGCGACTGGCCCCCGCAGCCCTGACCCGCTCACAGGGACTGCCCCCCGTAGCTGTGGCTCACTAACAGGGACTGGCCCTCAGCAGTCCTGTCCCGCTCACAGCGCACTGCCCCCCTGCAGCCCTGACCCGCTCACAGGGACTGGGCCCTGCAGCCCTGACCCGCTCACAGGGACTGGGCCCTGCAGCCCTGTCCCAGTCACAGCGTACGGCCCCCCGCAGCCGTGTCCCGCTCACAGCGGACTGGGCCCCGCAGCCCTGTCCCGCTCACATGGTATTGCCCCCCGCAGCCCTGACCCGCTCACAGGGCCTGGCCCCCAGCAGTCCTGACCCGCTCACAGTGTACTGCCCCCCGCAGCCGTGTCCCGCTTACAGGGTCTGGTCCCCACAGCCCTGACCCCCTCACAGGGACTGTCCCCCGCATCCCTGACCCGCTCCCGGACTGGCCCCCGCAGCCCTGTCGCCCTGACAGGGACCCTGGCCCCGCCGCCCTGACCCGCTCGCAGTGGCCTGGGCCCCGAAGCACTGGCCCGCTCACAGCGTATTGCCCCCTGCAGTCCTGACCCGCTCACAGCGGCCTGCCCCCTCAGTCCTGACCCCCTCACAGGGACTGTCCCCCGCAGCCCTGACCCGCTCCCGGACTGGCCCCCGCAGCCCTGTCGCCCTGACAGGGACCAGGCCCCGCCGCCCTGACTTGCTAACAGCGGCCTGGGCCCCGAAGCCCTGACCCGCTCACAGCGTATTGCCCCCTGCAGTCCTGACCCGCTCACAGCGGCCTGCCCCCTCAGTCCTGACCCGCTGGCAGGGACTGGGCCCCGGCGCCCTGACCCGCTCGCAGCGGCCTGCCCCCGCCGCCCTGACAGGCTCGCAGCGGCCTGCCCCCGCCGCCCTGACCCGCTTGCAGCGGCCTGGGCCCCGCCGCCCTGACCCGCTCACAGCGGCTTGCCCCCTGCTCCATGACCCACTCACCGTGGCCTGGGCCCCGCAGCCCTGTCCCGCTCACAGCGGCCTGACCCCTGCGCCTTGACCCGCTCATAGCGGCCTGCCCCCGCCGCCCTGACCCGCTGACAGGGACTGGGCACCGCAGCCGTGAGCCGCTCACAGCGGACTGGGCCTAGTAGCCCTGACCCGCTCACAGGGACTGGGTCCCGCAGCCCTGACCCGCTCACAGCGTATTGCCCCCTGCAGCCGTGTCCCGCTCACAGCGGACTGGGCCCCGCAGCCCTGACCCGCTCACAGGGTCTGGCCCCCGCAGTCCTGACCCGCTCACAGCGACTTGCCCCCTGCAGTCCTGACCCGCTCACAGCGGACTGGGCCCCGCAGCCCTGTCCCGCTCGAGGACTGGCCCCCGCAGCCCTGTCGCGCTGACAGGGACTGGGCCCCGCCTCCTTGTCCCGCTCAAAGTTACTTGCCCCCGCAGCCCTGTCCTGCTCACAGCGTAATGCCCCCCGCAGCCCTGTCCCGCTCACAAGGTATTGTCCCCCGCAGCCCTGACCTGCTCACAGGGCCTGGCCCCCAGCAGTCCTGTCCCGCTCACAGCGTACTGCCCCCCGCAGCCGTGTCCCGCTTACAGGGTCTGGCCGCCGGAGCCCTGACCCACTCACAGGGACTTGGCCACGCAGCCATGACCTGCTCACAGCGGACTGGGTCCCGCAGCCCTGTCCCGCTCCCGGACTGGCCCCCGCAGCCCTGTCGCGCTGTCAGGGACTGGGCCCCGCCTCCTTGTCCCGCTCAAAGTTACTTGCCCCCGCAGCCCTGACAAGCGCACAGCACCTGCCCCCTGCAGCCCTGACCCGCTCACAGCGACTTGCCCCCTGCAGCCCTGACCCGCTCACAACGACTTGCCCCCCGCAGCCCTGTCGCGCTCACAGGGACTGTCCCCTGCAGCCCTGAGCCGGTCACAGGGACTGTCCCCCGCACCCCTGACCCGCTCGCAGGGACTGTCCCCCGCACCCCTGACCCGCTGACAGCTATTTGCCACCGCAGCCCTGTTCCCCGCACCACTGACCCGCTGACAGCTATTTGCCACCGCACCCCTGACCCGCTCACAGCGATTTGCCCCCGCAGCCCTGACCCGCTCAAAGGGACTGGCCTCCGCAGCCCTGACCCGCTGACAGCGATTTGCCCCCGCAGCCCTGTCCCGCTCACAGGGACTGTCCTCCGCAGCCCTGACCCGCTCACAGGGCCTGTCCCCCGCAGCCCTGACCCGCTCACAGGGCCTGTCCCCCGCAGCCCTGAGCCGCTCACAGGGACTGTCCCCCGCAGCCCTGAGCCGCTCACAGGGACTGTCCCCCGCAGCCCTGAGCCGCTCACAGGGACTGTCCCCCGCAGCCCTGAGCCGCTCACAGGGACTGTCCCCCGCAGCCCTGAGCCGCTCACAGGGACTGTCCCCCGCAGCCCTGAGCCGCTCACAGGGACTGTCCCCCGCAGCCCTGAGCCGCTCACAGGGACTGTCCCCCGCAGCCCTGAGCCGCTCACAGGGACTGTCCCCCGCATCCGTGTCCCGCTCACAGGGACTGTCCCCCGCAGCCCAGACCCGCTCACAGGGTATGGCCCCCGCAGCCCTGACCCGCTCACAGGGACTGGCCCCCGCAGCCCTGACCCCCTGACAGCTATTTGCCACCGCAGCCCTCACCCGCTCACAGGGACTGGCCCCCGCAGCCATGACCCGATCACAGGCACTGTCCCCCGCAGCCCTGTTCCGCTGACATGGACTGGCCCCCGCAGCCCTGTCCCGCCCACAGGGACTGACCCCCGCAGCCCTGACCCGCTCACAGGGACTGTCCCCCGCTGCCCTGACCCGCTCACAGGGACTGGCCCCCGCTGCCCTGACCCGCTCACAGGGACCTGCCCCCGCTGCCCTGACCCGCTCACAGGGACCTGCCCCCGCTGCCCTGACCCGCTCACAGGGACTGTCCCCCGCAGCCCTGACCCGCTCACAGGGACTGTCCCCCGCAGCCCTGACCCGCTCACAGGGACTGGCCCCCGCAGCCCTAACCCCCTGACAGCTATTTGCCACCGCAGCCCAGGCCCGTTCACAGGGACTGGCCCCCGCAGCCCTGACCCCCTGACAGCTATTTGCCACCGCAGCCCTCACCCGCTCACAGGGAATGGCCCCCGCAGCCCCGTCCCGCTGACAGCTATTTGCCACCGCAGCCCTCGCCCGCTCACAGGGACTGGCCCCCGCAGCCCTGACCCGTTCACAGGGACTGGCCCCCGCAGCCCTGACCCGCTCACAGGGACTGGCCCCCGCAGCCCTGACCCGCTCACAGGGACTGGCCCCCGCAGCCCTGACCCCCTGACAGGGACTGGTCCCCGCAGCCCTGACCCGCTCACAGGGACTGGTCCCCGCAGCCCTGACCCGCTCACATGGACTGGCCCCCGCAGCCCTGTCCCGCTCACAGGGACTGTCCCCCGCAGCCCTGTCCCGCTCACAGGGACTGGCCCCCGCAGCCCTGACCCGCTCACAGGGACTGGCCCCCGCAGCCCTGACTCGCTCACAGGGACTGGCCTCCGCAGACCTGTCCCGCTCACAGGGACTGGCCCCCGCATCCATGTCCCGCTCAGGGGACTGGCCCCCGCAGCCCTGTCCTGCTCACAGGGACTGGCCCCCGCATCCATGTCCCGCTCAGGGGACAGGCCCCCGCAGCCCTGTCCCGCTCACAGGGACTGGCCCCCGCAGCCCTGAGCCGCTCACAGGGACTGGCCGCCGCAGCCCGACCCGCTCACAGGGACTGGCCCCTGCAGCCCTGTCGTGCTGACAGGGATTTGCCCCCGCAGCCCTCTCCCGCTCACAGCGACTTGCCCCCCGCAGCCCTTACCCGCTCACAGCGACTTGCCCCCCGCAGGCCTTAGCCGCTCACAGCGACTTGCCCCCCGCAGCCCTGACCCGCACTCAGCGACTTGCCCCCCGCAGCCCTGTCGCGCTCACAGGGACCGGCCCCCGCAGCCCTGACCCGCTCACAGGGACCGGCCCCCGCAGCCCTGACCCGCTCACAGGGACCGGCCCCCGCAGCCCTGACCCGCTCACAGGGACCGGCCCCCGCAGCCCTGACCCGCTCACAGGGACCGGCCCCCGCAGCCCTGACCCGCTCACAGGGACCGGCCCCCGCAGCCCTGACCCGCTCACAGGGACCGGCCCCCGCAGCCCTGACCCGCTCACAGGGACCGGCCCCCGCAGCCCTGACCCGCTCACAGGGACCGGCCCCCGCAGCCCTGACCCGCTCACAGGGACCGGCCCCCGCAGCCATGACCCGCTCACAGGGACCGGCCCCCGCAGCCCTGACCCGCTCACAGGGACCGGCCCCCGCAGCCCTGACCCGCTCACAGGGACCGGCCCCCGCAGCCCTGACCCGCTCACAGGGACTGGCCCCCGCAGTCCTGACCCGCTCACAGGGACCGGCCTCCGCAGCCCTGACCCGCTCACAGCGTCTTGCCTCCCATCCCTCTTACACAGGTCACCCCTTGCTCAGAAATGGTCCCAATTATCCATGAACCGGAAATCCAGCCCCCTGTGCCAGCTCCTTAACCATGCATTTTCATCTCACCTATCTTTCTCTGACTTAACTCACTAACATGTGGCACTCGTGGTAACCCATAAATTATTACCCTCTCGGTCCTGCCTTTCAGCCTCTTTGCTAACTCCTTGTACACAGTCCGCAGGATGTCATCCCTCTTTCTGCCTATGTCATTGGTACCAACGTGCACAGTGGCCTCTGGCTGCTCACCCTCCCCGTTAAGAATTTCTGGCACCCAATCAGAGATGCCCTTGACCTTGGCAGCAGGGATGCAACACGCAGCCCTGGTGTCTCAAATGTGGCTACAGAATCTATGCCCCCAACGAATGAGTCTCCAACCACGTTCGCTCACTTGGATTTGCCTGACCCTGTCCCACAGCAGGGTGGTTTGTACCATGGACCTGGCTACTGCTGATTGTATAACTGACCCAGTTTAGTTTTAGATCAGTGTTAACCTTGGTTTCGTGGATAGCCAAGCACCTGAGTCGTCTACAATACAGGAGAAATACATTCTTCAGCTCACGGATTCTGTGACAGTCAAGGACAAGCACTGAATTGTTCTAACCTCATTTCCAACACCTGGCCCATAGCCTTGCATGGCTTGGATAGCACTTGCACGTTTAAAAAAAAAATGTAAGGATGATGTGAGGGTCAGGACATGGAATTTTTTTGATGTGGTCATATTCTCTCTTGTTGGAGCTGATTGCTGCTTAGCACTTGTGTGGCGCAAATGTAACTTAACCTTTATCAGGCCAAGCCTGATCGTTGTCCAAGTCTCACTGTATTTTCTCACCATTGACTTCACTGTTGGGCCTAACCAACATTTTGTACATACCCTGCCTATTCTGAAACTCTATCACTTAATATTAAGCCTAATAAAGACAAGTATCCAATGTGCCTTCCAAACCACTTCAACGACCTGGTCCATTACATTGGGGGATCAACAGGCATGCACATCAAGATCCTGAGATCCCTCTGATCATTGGTGCTTGTGAGGTCCGTATGATTCATCATGGGCTCCAAAATCTGTTTGTGCTGTGTCACCTGATCCTTATCCCGTTTGTCCTTACATGAAATAATGTTCACAAACGCTTCTCAAAAATTCTTCCCAATCCTACTTTTTGTAATCATGATACAAGTGAGCATAAAACTTGGAACACGACAGCAACAGGAATGTGCCCTTTGGCCCACCATGTTGGGCCAAACATGACAACAAATGAAATAATCCCTTCTGCCTGTCCTTGATCCATAGTCCTCCATTCCTTACCTATTCGCGCACTTAACTAAAAGTCCCTTTTAAATGCTTTCATCGTATCTGCATCCACTACCACCCCGGGCACTGTATTCCACACTTTTAACATGCTCAGTGTGAAATATTTGCCCCTCACATCTCTTTTGAACTTCCCCCCTCTCAGCTTAAATGCATGCCCCCTAATAGTGGACACTTCAACTCCGGGGGAGAAATTTTCTGACCGTTAGCTGTATTTATGTATCTCCTAATTTTATAGACTTCTATCAAGCCTGCCCTCAGCTTCTACTGCTCCAGAGAAAATGAAGAGTTTTTCCAGCTTCTCCCTCTCGTTCATACCCTCTATTCCAGTCAGCATGCTGGTAAATCTCTTCTGCACCCTGTCCAAAGCCTGCACGTCCTTAGTGTAATGTGGTGGCCAGAATTGAATGCAATACTCTGTGTGGACTCAACAAAGTCTTGTAAAGCTGCAATGTGACATCCTGACTCTTGCACTGAGTTCCCCTATGAATAAAGGCAAGCATGCGATATGCCTTCTTGACCACCCTATCTACTTGTGTGGCTACTGTCAGGGAGTTATGGTCTAGGACCCCAAGATCCCTCTGGACATCACTGCTGTTTGGGGTCCTGCCATTAACTGTGTATCCCTTTCCTTAACACTTGGTCTCCTAAAAGGCAACACCTCATGCCTGCCCAGATTAAATTCCATCGGCCATTTCTCCGCTCGTGTTTGCAATTGGTCTGTATCTTGCTGTGTCCTTTGACAACCTTCCATGCTGTCCACAAGTCCACTGGTCCTTATATCATCTGCAAACTTAGTGATCCCCCATCTGCATTTGCAACCAAGTCATTTACACATATCACAAACAGCAGAAATCACATCGATGCGGAACACCACTCGTCACTGAGCTGCAGCCAGAAAAACAGCTTTCCACCACTGAGACGGCAAGAACTGCAGATGCTGGAATCAGAGTTAACCAAGTGTGGAGCTGGAGGAACGCAGCAGGTCAGGCAGCATCAGAGGAACAGGAAAGCTGACATTGTTGATGCTGCCTGGCCTGCTGTGTTCCTCCAGTCCTATACTGTGTTATCTTTGTCAGCCTTCCACCGCTACCGTCTGCCTTATATGGGCAGGCCAAGTCACCATGGATCTCATGGATCTTAATCTTCTGGATGAGCATACCATGAGGGACCTTATTGAAAACCTTCGTAAAATCCATGTATATGTTATCAACTGTTCGATCCGAATTGATCACCCTTGTCACCTCCGTGAAAACTTCAACTGACTTGGTAAGACATAACCTGCCTTGCATAATACCATGCTGGCTGTCCCTTATTAGCCCATACTTTTGAGACATGAGACACTCACCAGTCTGTAGTTTCCTGGAAAGTCCCTGTTTTCCTGCTTGAACAGAGGAATGACTTTATCCACTCACCAGTCTCCGCAACCCCTCCAGTGCCTGGCAAGGATATCAGATCCTGTTGAAAGTGGTGTGTTGATGCATTTGTGTCATGATTGTGTTTTGTTTCAGCCCTAACATTGAAAGCAGTGTAAGAATGTCTTTGTGCAGCAGGCGAGGTGTGATGAGACTAACAATTGCAAGATGTTGAAAATTTGCCATTATTTATGAAAACAGTGATAAATTTCCATGATCAACATTTCTGTTACACTGCAATGATTATCCCGTGGCATGTAAAATCAGAAAGATACGATAAAATGAGACTGGGTCATATGCAGGGAGAATGTTTGCCTTTCATGTCTATAGAAGTAGTGAAATATTTCCGTGAATCTAAAAGTCACTTTTCCGCTCATTGAAGGACACAATCATCGCCTTGGAAGCTTAATCACGATACTACCTTGCATTTCTGAAGAGGGAAGAAGAAATCAACATGAAAATTCAATTCCATGGTTTTGGAAGTCCCATTGAGAACACGATTCATTTGCGCCGGCATAATGCTCTGACCGAGAAAGAATTGAAGGTGAGTTTGTAGTTTGGAAGATCGCAGCAATTTATGCATCAACTTCTTCATCGATAATGTTCCATTGCTTTCAAACTGCATTTTCCACTCTGCAAGATAATAACTGTGAGAACAAGCAACAGCATCGGTAGGTGGTCTATGGGGAATGCAATGTTACAAAACCCGATCCATTCAACAACATATTTCAGATATGTCAACAAATTAAATATTCCAGCACAGGATAAAACAAGGAAGATGAGAGTGAGGAGGCAATAGCTCTGATGACAAAAGAACAGAAATTTACCTTTATCCATTCGAGCAAAAAAGCAGGCACGCAAATAAATAATCATCTAACAATGCACATGTGCAACGGAGGCTACAGGGGGACTAAAAATGCCGAATTGTTGTCATGCGTATTGCTGAAAGGATGATTGAAACAGAATCTGTGGTAAATTTGAAGAAATACAGATGATGCATCTCAGGATGTTGGAGGAAGAACATTTATGGACTGAGGCAAATTGTATTGCCCTTTTCAGGAGTTATTGGGTTCATAATGAATTGAAAGACTTCCTTCTGTGCTGAAAGCTTTAGTTTAGTTGCAGCTGGATGACAATTTCTGTTCCTGGTAGTATTTAGCAAACTGTTAAAAGTGAATGTCACTGCACAGAATTCCAAACATGACTCCAATCAGTAGAGAAAATATCCAAGGTGTGTGATGAGTTGTATCCTCTCATGTTGAACAGCGCAGCGACAGATACAATGGAGGCACTGATGATAATGTTCCAAGAATCCTTAGATTGTGGAAAATTCTCAGAGGATTGAAAGATGGTGAACATAACACCATTATTACAAAGATACTTGGACAAAATAGTGAGCAAGTATTGCCAATTTAGGTCAACCTGGGTAGATGTTCATGCCGGCAATGAAAGATGAAATAACACGGTACTGAGTGTGCTATAACATCCTACAGAGTGAACATCCTTTCATAACGGGGAAATAATACTTGACAAACTTGCTACAGTGCTTTGAGAAGGAAACAAACATTACTGATGAAGGACCACCAGTTGTTGTCGTACATTGAGATTTCAACAAAGCATTTGATAAGGTTCAGCTCGTAAGGTGTCTCGAAGGAAAAGAGCCCGTGTGTTCAACGGTAGTATGTTCGGATGGACAGAGGACTGCATCGTTAATAGAAGTAGAGTTGTAGCAGCAAGATGGTAACTGACAAGTCATGTACAGCCACAGAGCGAATGCTGCAGAGGCCGTACACCTCATGTTGACTGGGTTGATTTCGGAAATGGCGTAGGGGATTGCTATGCTTAGGAAAGTTGGGCAGGCAGGGACTACGTTCATTGGCGTTTTTAAGATTGAAAACAATCTTATTTTTTCAACATTTAAGATTCTTAAGAGGCTTGATAGTGTATATCCGTAGAGATTACTCCCATTTGTGAAAGATTTTACGACCAGAGGCCACATTTTCAAATTGGTTGCCCATTAATTCAGGGAAGAATTACTTCTTTCAGGTTGCAGCAATTTATTGAACACTTTAGCCAAGAAGGCTTTAGAGGTAATGCCATTAATCATATGCTAGGCTGTAACGGCCAGGTTAATTTTTAAATCAAGAAACAATGATAATGAGAAAAGGGTCTCGGCCTGAAACGTCAGCTTTTGTGCTCCTGAGATGCTGCTTGGCCTGCTGTGTTCATCCAGCTTCACACTTTGTTATCTTGGATTCTCCAGCATCTGAGCTTCCCATTATCAGTGATAATGAGAAAAGGGTAGTCTTTACAGTGGAAGATACTTCAAGGATCCCCTTATTACTAAAGAACACAGGGAGGAATTAAACACATCACTACCACACCATCACTACCATGAGAAAAGTAGCAGTAGACAATCTAATGGAGTGAAAGCAGATTGGACTCTTTGCCGTGATGGTTTACTTTCTAAGATTCTAAACAATGAGCTTCAGAGTCGGTGTCTGCTTTGACTGTAATTTCCCAAAAAGGTTTACATTCCAGAGAAGCATCTGAGGGCTGGAAAACTGCTGATGTGACATCCCTGTTTAAAAAGGAGAGAGGCAAAAAGAAGATAACTACAACCGAACCAGCCGAACATCAATTTTTGGAAATATGTGGCAATCAACTATGAAGAAATTAGTAGCAGAACATTTGGAAAATCAGAATCTAATCAAACAGAATCACCATAGCCTGATGAAAGAGAAATTATGTCTGGCTAATTTGTTTGGGTTTTTGGAGGAAGTTTTGGGAGGAGAATTAACAGAGGAAAACCAGTAAATGTGTTGTGTTTGGACTTGGAGAAAGCATTGAGAATGTACTCAAAAGTAATAAGCTAAGAGCTGAGGTTTTGAAGGTAGTATATTGCTGTGGATCAGTATACTTTGCACGTTCTGGAAGGAGAGATCACATCTCGAGTGAAATGCACCTAGTGAATATATATTTTGGGGAACTTGGTGGCAATCCGGGAAGTCAGTGCAGAGGGTAAGAGGTGCCATTTGCTTGCTTTTTTTGCCTGATAGTTCGTAAGCATTTTTTTTGAGACAGGGTGAATTGAAGCCAGAATCAGGGACCGAGAGGGTGAACCAGGTTCATTGGTTGGTGATCGCGACTGGTTTAAGAATCTATTATCGGTAGCTTTCAGATTGAAAGTAAATCGGAGAAATATTTACAGGCTACAAACTAAAAGACCAGAATGTTTTCAAATCAAATTAAGAGCGAAGTAATTGAAATGGAGATGCCAGGCCAGATGATGATTTGTACCTACATGACGGGCGAGTGGTCAGGCCCCATACTCCAGCTTAGGGTTGATGAACTGGAATCTCAGTTTGTACCAATCAACAAATTATGTGGGGGACAGTTACTGGGGAATGCTGTGCTTCAGGAGGCAGTCACACACCTTAGATTAACTAGCTGAAACTCGGTCAGTGGCCAATGACAAAGAACAGGGCAGGTGGAAGGTTTCAGGATGTAGTGCAGAAGGAACCTTGGCCTTTGATCTTATCTAACAGGTTTGAGATTCTTTCTTCCTGTGTGGATGAGAGTGCAGGGTATAGGGAAGATGAGTAAACTGACTGTAGCACTGTGGTACAGGGGGACATTGAAGTGGGAATAAAAAGTGAAATGTAGTTATAATCAGAGGTAGTATAGTTAGGGGAATGAACACTGTTCGTTGTGACCAGGATCGAGAGTCTCGAAAGTAGTGTTGCCTGCCTGGTGCCCAGGTTCAGGATATTCCATCTCGGCTACAAAGGAACTTGAAGTGGGAGGAGTAGAAATCCAGCTATCGTGGTCCACACAGGTACCATTGATATGGAAGAAAGAGGAAAGAGGTTCTCCTGAGGGATTATGAGCACCGAGGTGCTGAGGTGAGAAAGCAGAACCAGAATGGTAATAATCTCTGGATTATTATCTGAGCAATTTGGCACGGTGTGAACATAATTATAGATGTACATTGTTCAAATGGTGGCATGGCAGAAATGTGTTTGAATTCATGGGACATTGGCATCGGTATGGGGAAGGAGGGAGTCGTTCTGGTGTTATAGGCTCGACGAGAATCATATTGGGACAAGTATCCTCGCAAAATACAGAGCTAGGTCTGGGGCTAGGGCGTAAAAATAAAAAGTGTGGAGTGGGTGAGCTCAGTTGCATGGAAAATTGTGGAAAAAGTTAGAAGCTGGTAAGTGCTCAGCAAAGTTTCCAGAGCAAGTAATAGGACAAAAAGTTTGGAAATGGTCAGGAGTCTCACTTCAGCTGCAGCAGATAAGAAGGGTGGCTGTAAATGCCAGACTGAAGATCTTGTATTGAATTGCAGGGAGTGTATGAAACAAAGTGAATGAGTTTGTGGTGCAGATTGAAATTGACAGATACATCACTCTGGGTATCACAGAGAGGTGGTTGTTAGGGGATAAGTGTTGGGAACGAAATAGCCAATGATTCATGTCCGATAGAAAGAACAGGCAAATGAACAGAGATAACAAAGTGTGGAGCTGGATGAGCACAGCAGGCCAAGCAGCATCTCAGGAGCGTAAAAGCTGACGTTTTGTGCCGAGACCCTTCTACTTCTGTGTGTTCATCCTGCTGTGTTCATCCAGATCCACACTTTGTTATCTTGGATTCTGAAGCATCTGCAGTTCCCATTATCTCCGATACAAATGGACAGAGATGCCAGGGTTGGCTTGTCAGTAAGAAATGAAGGAACCAAATGAAGGAACGCGCTGAAGGAACCAAAGCTCTTGTGCTTGTTTATTAATGACTTGGAGGAAAGCGGTGCATGTGCTGTGGCTAAATTTGTAGATGACTGAAAAAATATTTAGAAAGACAAGGCATGGCCCAGAAACAGAGATTTACCAGGATGTTACTTGAATCGGAATGTATTAGCTATAAGGAGGGTTTGGTGGAAATGCTGTGTCATGATACATGTAATGAGATCAACCATGATCTCACCAAATGATGGAGGAATATTCAATGGGCCAAATGACTTTTTTTGTGAGTCTTCTTGTTTGACAATGCATTCATGAAGGTGTTTTTTTTTTCTCTCTTGGATAAGATGTGGAAATGAAATGTATACGAGATGATGGGAACTGCAGATGCTGGAGAATCCAAGACAACAAAATGTGAGGCTGGATGAACACAGCAGGCCAAGCAGCATCTCAGGAGCACAAAAGTGCTCCTGAGATGCTGCTTGGCCTGCTGTGTTCATCCAGCCTCACATTTTGTTGTCATGAAATGTATACACTTCCTTTTCATCTGGGAATAAATAATTGTTCTGAACGATTTCCGTTGACTAATAGCAATCTGACAAGCTTCGCAATGTAAAGAGATTTTTAGCTTCTTTTTAATTGTAAAGGTATTCTTTGGAATTAATTTGGCATATATTATTTGCATCTCAGGAAGTATGTTCATCACTGCATCTCAAAAAGTGCTCTGTTGTATGACAGTAGCTTTTTAAAGATCACTTCAATGGTTGTGATTTTGAGTTGCCATAACACACATTAAATTACACTGTTGGCCAATCTGTCCATGATTATTTCATTATCTTATGCTTCAAACAGACAAGGAAATATTGGTGATGCAATGAAGTGTTTGACTCTCAAATATAATTGCTGTTATAGTTTCCACTTGGAAGAAAGATTCACATCAAATTGACTGGTCAAGGAAATGGGACACTGACTGTGAGTACTTTGAATGTTCGACTTATTCCTAAAATGAAAGTTATGACCTTGATGATTTCCCTTTCATGCAGATATGAAGAGACTCTTTTAAAATATCCTCTCGGTTAGTGGTTCAGGCATAAAAGTGCAATATGTATATTTATGTATATACATGTACATGCGTCATCTGAAAAGATAATGAGTATAAATCACTTGTGACAAGGTGAGAATGAGTTATCCAGATAGTAAGAACTGCCAATGTTGGTGTCTGAGATAACACATTGTGGAGCTGGAGGAACACAGCAGGGCAGGCAGCATCAGAGGCTGAGGAAAGTTGAGGTTTTGGGTCAGGACCCTTCCTGAGAAATGGAGGGTGGAAGGGAGCTCAGAAACAAATAGTGTGGAGGGGGAGGAGGTGGTAGGGAAGGTAGGTGGGATGGTGATAAGTGAGTACTATCCAGATTGGAACAGATTTTCCCCAGGGGGTATTGAGTACGAATTCCAAATCACTCTCAAAATCTTAGTGACTGTTAACATTGATGTTTTTTGTCTGTGTGTTTCAGTAATTGCATGACAGTTGAATGGTTCGTTGTGAGTGAGGAACCTATGGACTCTCAGACACCAAGATGGAATTTAGTTCGAAGAGTGACTTCAAAATAGTTGCTTGCTTTTAAAATCTTGACCGTTTTTGCTGTCCAGTTGAATGAATTTAGCTTCATACTGCTTCAATAGGAATTAGTGTTTAATAGGAACATATTTGTGAAACTTACAGTTCCGTAAGTTTTAGCATAAACTGGTGCAGCCTTTCGGTGCTTGCAAAAAGGCTCACCTCTCCATTAATACCGAAGGAAAATTGGAGTTTAAAAGTAAGTTCACCCGTTGTCAGGGAATGAAATGTTAATGTTGACTCGAAAATAATTTTTAAAAAAGTCATATATTTGTGTAACACTGAACTCAAATTAAAATTTGGATATGCTAGTTTTACAGATGGTTGGATATTGAATTCATTTTAAATGAGGGTGAAGATCACTTTAAATCCAGCATATTTGTGAAGAAAAGAAATAGCATATCAAATAAAATTAACTGCATGACTCTTCATAGCCCTATATGTAGAATTTCATTCTGAACTATGAGACAGTTGTGACCCCATACTACCTCAGTGCTCATGGCAAGAGCAAGACTCCTGTTTGACGTGCTGTGCACTGCATGGAATGGCGGCAACATCAGATTCATTGATGCTTGAGAATCAAAAGAATATGACAATAAGATTTAAAATCAAAATCTCATTGAACACTTCAAGGAATGTATTACAGGAAGAGGGGGAAAGCATGTATGACTAATAGAAGGTGGTGGCGCAGATCACATAGACCTGTGTGCTAAAACTTATGACAAATTTCACATTGAATGGAACAGTTTAAACAGGCTAGAGGAAGCAGACATGCCAGCCCAAACTTTTTGAATTTGAGCATTCTGTTCATAAACATCAGCAAAATTGTTGGAAACATGTTTATTCTTTCTCTTTTATTGCACAGAACCATACGATTAGACTGTTTTGATGAGAAATTTAAAGATTACGTGTCCCATCCGTTTGACTCACAGTTTGGTACCATAGGTTGGTACGATCTTCGTTGGAGAAGGAAAAGGGATGTTCCAGATACAGAAAACCGTCAAACCATTTACAACAAAGTCCATTTCTGGTTAGTATTAATTAATGCAGTTAACATTTTTAGCTCGACATGATTGCACAATGGAGTCAATAAGAAAATTCCATCTGATATTCCACATAAATTTTAAGTGGATATTAATGCAGCTCATTTCTTTTTCACGCTGTATGCTGCTTTTAAGAATGGTTGTCTTATTGTCGAAATGTTTAGCTTTGACTCCATGGCTTCTTCCATTAGCTCACATTGAAACACATGTTTCTTCAGCCAAAAATGCACATTTACCCGGTGTAGCTTGACCAACCTTCCCCTGTGGTCGTTCCCCTGAAATCCCCTGCGGTAGCTCCCCTGAAAAACAACTATACCATTTTGGATACTGTTCCGGGGACGACTTCGCAGGGGTATGCAGTAGGGTGCAGGTCTCTGGCACAGAGTCTGTCCCTCTTGCACAGAAGGGGAGCGGGGATAGGAAGAGAGTGATAGTCATTGGGGACTCAATAGTTGGAGGGACTGATAGAAGATTTGCCGGAAACGAAAGAGACTCACGATTGGTGTGTTGCCGACCAGGTGCCAGGGTCTGTGATGTCTCGGATCGTGTGTTTAGGGTCCTGAGGGGAGAGGCTGACCAGCCCCAAGTCGTGATATACATAGGCACCAACGGCATAGGTAGAAAGAGGGATAGGGATGTCAGGCAGGATTTGAGGGAGCTAGGGTGGAAGCCGAGAGCTAGAACAAGCAGAGTGGTCATCTCTGGTTTGTCACCCGTACCACGTGATAGCGAGGCAAAGAACAGGGAGAGATTTCAGCTGAAGACGTGGCTGCAGGGATGGTGCAGGTGGGAGGGCTTCAGGTACATGGACAATTGGGGCTCGTTCTGGGGAAGGTGGGACCTGTACAAACAGGACGGTCTCCACTTGAATGAGAGGGGCACGAATATCCTGGGTGGGAAATTGGCGAGTGCCATTCGGTTGGATTTAAACTAGCTCAGAAGGGGGATGGGAAACTGAGGTGTAGTCCCAGTACACAGGAGGATGAGCGTAGGGAGGACATGGTCAGGACCTCACTGTCACAGGAGTGTGCTGGCAGACAGCAAGCTGGATTGAAGTGTGACGACTTTAATGCCGGGAGTATCCGGAATAATGTAGGTGAGGTTGCAGCTTGGATAGGTACCTGGGACTTCGATGTTGTGGCCATTTCGGAGGCATGGATAGAGGAGGGTCAGGAATGGATGTTGCAGGTTCTTGTGTTTAGATCTTTCATTAAGGTCTGGGAAGGTGGTAAAAGAGGGGGAGGTGTGGCTTTGTTGGTCAAGGACAGTATAACGGCGGCTGAAAGAACCTTTGAGGACTTGTCTACTGTGGTGGTATGGGCTGAGGT
Source organism: Stegostoma tigrinum (assembly GCF_030684315.1). NCBI lineage: Eukaryota > Metazoa > Chordata > Chondrichthyes > Orectolobiformes > Stegostomatidae > Stegostoma > Stegostoma tigrinum. Next base: position 390,365 of record NW_026728121.1, on the reverse strand, counting down.
TGCCAAGGAAGGTTTGTCGACTGAGCCAGTGTGGGTGGACGTTCGGAACAGCAAGGCAGCAGTCACTTCACTGGGGGTTTTCTACGGACCCCAAATAGCGGTTGGGAGATCGAAGAACTCATTGGCCGGCAGATTGTTGAAAAGTGCAAACGTATCAGGGTTGTTGTTGTGGGTGACTTCAACTTTCCCAATATAGATTGAAACCTCCTGAGTGCAGATGGTTTGGATGGAGCCGTTTTTGTCAGGTGTGTTCAGGAGGGTTTCCTGACTCAGTATGTGGACAGGCCGAGGGGGGAGGCCATTTTGGATTTGGTGCTCGGCGATGAGCCAGGACAGGTGTCAGATCTTGTGGTGGGAGAACACTTTGGCGACAGTGACCGCAAGAGCCTCACATTTACCATAGCCATGGAAAGTGAAAGGAGCAGTTACCAGGGGAAGATATTTCACTGGGGTCAAGGAAACTATGATGCTATCAGACAGGAGTTGGGAAGTACAGATTGGGAGCAATTGTTCCACAGAAAGGGCGCAGCAGACATGTGGAGGCTGTTCAAGGAGCAGTTGTTGCGAGTGATGTATAAATTTGTTCCTCTGAGACAGATAAGAAGGGGTAAGATTCAGGAGCCTTGGATGACGGGTACAGAGGTGCTTCTTGTCAAAAAGAAAAGGCAGCGTACGTAAGGTGGAGGAAGTGAGGGTCTGGCACAGCTTTAGAGTATTACAGGCCTGCTCGGAAGGAGCTCAAAAGATATTGCCTGTACAATTGTTACCTGTTACAACCTTTGCGTCCACGCTTGCTCATTCAATGGTGTCAAGATGCCAGCAGTGCATGTACCTTCTCCATCCCCTAATGCCGTCAGCTCACACAAGACATAGTCCTTACTTAAAATCTTCTGATCAACCAACGTTCATTGTAATGGACATTTTAGTTGTCTGTCATGAAACGAAAACTGATTCTGACTGGCATGACCTGCAGTGCAAATGAATATAATCTGCGAAACGAGATTCCTTATGGGCTTGCAGCCGCTACAAATAATTGCTTTTCAAAGACGTTGCATACATACATTTTTTTCTCCTGTCACCTTAGATTATTTTTTTGTTTATGCATGTTGTGTGGGTTTCCAGTCAGGCCCATAAACTCAGGTTGATGCAGTCACTGTTACAACACGGTATTGAAGGAGAATTTGTGATCTTTGGAGTTTCATTCCAGTGTCTGAAGGAGTGCACCATCAAGCCACTTCAGAGCACTACTGGCGACGAATTGTTGCAAGTTTTCAAGTGTTACCGATCGTCACATAAAATATGGCCTTTTTGTTGTTGCGCTATTCATCTTAACTGCACCATATCTAGTATTTAGGCTTGGAAACTATTTCAATTTTTTTGATTTACTTATTCAAAATCATTTATGATTGTTGTCATGATATCTACAATATGTTATTTTGATTGGACATAGAGGATTGGATCTGTCTTGATGGAAATAATGTATGCGCTTATAAAAGCCCTTCTGGGCAAGGTAGTTGCTCAGTGGTTAGAGCTGCTCATGCACTGGGGAGCCAATTGAGATTCCAGTCTTGGGTAACTATCTGTGTGGAATTGACATGTCCTCCCCGCGTCTGCGAGGGGCTTCTGCCAGGTGCTGCAGTTTCCTCCCATTGTTCAAAGATGTGCAGGTCCTTATATGTGATTTGTGAAGCATTTCTTAAATGTTTCAATCCTGCCGGCATCCAGTGCCTTGGACAAAATAACTGGAGATGAATAAAAGATACTGTGCCTTTTGACACCATTTCCTGCTGGATTTTCATCAATCCTGCTTTATATCGGTGACAACTTCCATGACCTTTTTTGATGCTATGTCTGAATTGACAGTCTAGTTCCAAATATTTGTTGTGCAGTATTTCAAGGTCTCTGTTACAGCATACCCATGAATGTCCACTTCAAAAGATACTTCCATATCATAGAATCCCTACGGTGTGGAAACAAGCCCCTTTTGACCCAAGAAGTCCACGACCACGCTCCAAAGAGCATCTCACCCTGACTCATCCCCCGACCCTTTCCTCAGTAACCGTACGTTTCCCATGACTAACACACCTAATCTACACATCCCTAAACACAATGGGCAAGTTTGGCATGGCCCATACACCGAGCCTGCACATCTTTGGACTGTGGGAGGAAACCAGAGCACCCAGCAGGAACCCATGCAGGCATGGGCAGAATGTACAAACTCCGCACAGAAAATCGTCCAACGGTGGGATCGAACCTGGGTCCCTGGCGCTGTGAGTCAGCAGTGCTAACCACTGAGCCACCGTGCTGCCCTTGGAGTTAGACAGAGCTTGCTTGTTCCTGGGTGGCCTCAAACTGCCAACCTCCACTTAGTGGCAAAAGTGCTGACCAACTGCACTCATCTTCACTGGTTTTTGCTTTGTATCATTGAATTCAATTCTTCAAACTCTATGATAAATATTTAAATTTCCATTGATATGTGAGCGTTGTTTTTAGTACGCAGTATTGGTTTATTATGTTTCATTGGTACATCATGAATACTGTATGTATATGCAAATGGGCAAGTTGGTAATGATGCAGTCCACAGACCTGGAGGATAATAACACTGTCCTTCAATCGCCCACGATGCCCTCTGCAAATTGGTAGAAAACAAAAATTTCTAAAAAATTCATCTCTCCTCCCGTCAGTCGATCAAAATTAATTCAGGATTTTGTACAGGCCATTAAGCGTAAGATTACACGAGCCTAAACAAAACTACTGGCTCATATTAGTTCAGTAAAGTGAAAGGGCAACAATAGAGGCAGTAGGAACTGCAGATGCTGGAGAATCTGAGATAAGAAGGTGTAAAGCTGGATGAACTCAGCAGGCCAAGCAGTATCATCCGGCTCTACACCTTGTTGTCTCAGATTCTCCAGCGCCAATTTTCTGAAGTAGGGTCTCGTTCCGAAACATCAGCTTTCTTGCTTCTCTGATGCTGCTTGACCTGCTGTGTTCATCCAGCTCTCCACCTTGGGCAACAATAGAGTATGTTTTAAGTCACTCGATATGTTACGTGGGTTTGTCTTCCTTAGGGTGGACAATGGGATGCAGTGACTGAGGACAATGGGATGCAGTGACTGAGGGCAATGGGATGCAGTGACTGAGGACAATGGGATGCAGTGACTGAGGACAATGGGATGCAGTGACTGAGGACAATGGGATGCAGTGACTGAGGACAATGGGATGCAGCGACTGAGGACAATGGGATGCAGTGACTGAGGGCAATGGGATGCAGTGACTGAGGGCAATGGGATGCAGTGACTGAGGGCAATGGGATGCAGTGACTGAGGGCAATGGGATGCAGTGATTGAGGACAATGGGATGCAGTGATTGAGGACAATGGGATGCAGTGACTGAGGGGAATGTGATGCAGTGACTGAGGGAAATGGGATGCAGTGACTGGGAATTGGGACGCTGTGGCTGAGTGAAATGGGACGCAGTGACTGATGGAAAGGAGATGCAGTGACTGATTGAAATGGGATTGCCGTGACTGTGGAAAGGAGAAGCAGTGACTGCGGAAATGGGACGCGGTGACGGATGGAAATGGGATGCTCTGACTGAGTGTAAAGTGAAGCTTTGAGTGAAATGGGATGCAGTGGCTGTGTGAAATGGGATGCAGTGGCTGTGTGAAATGGGATGCAGTGGCTGTGTGAAATGGGATGCAGTGACTGGTGGTAATGAGATGCTCTGACTTAGGGAAAGGAAATGCAGTGTCTGTGGGAAATGGGATGCTGCGACTGAGGGTGATGGGATGCAGTGACTGATGGAAATGGATGCAGTGACTGAGTGAAATGGGAGGCGGTGACTGAGTGAAATGCGATGCAGTGACTGAGGTACTGGGAAGGAGTGACTGAGTTAATAGGGATACAGTGCCCGTGCGGGCTTGGGGTGCAGTGACGTAGGGAAATGGGATACAGTGCCTGAGTGAAATGAGACGCACTGACTGAGTGAAATCGGATGCAGTGACAGAGTGGAATGGGATGCAGTAACTGCGTGAAATGGGATGCAGTGAATGAGTGAAATGAGATGCAGTGTCTGATGGAAATGTGATGCAGTGACAGAGTGACATGAGCTGCAGTGACTGATGGAAATGGGATGCAGTGACTGAGCGACATGAGCTGCAGTGTCTGATGGAAATGTGACGCAGTGACTGAGGGACATGGGATGCAGTGACTGAGGGACATGGGATGCAGTGACTGAGGGACATGGGATGCAGTGACTGAGGGACATGGGATGCAGTGACTGAGGGGAATGGGATGCAGTGAGTGTGGGAAACTGAATACAGCGTCTGAGAGATACGGGAAACAGTGACTGAGGGAAATGTGATGCAGTGACTGAGGGAAATGTGATGCAGTGACTGAGGAAAATGTGATGCAGTGACTGAGGGAAATGGGATGCAGTGACTGAGGGGAATGGGATGCAGTGAGTCTGGGAAATTGAATGCAGCGTCTGAGAGATACGGGAAACAGTGACTGATGAAAATGGGATGCAGTGATTGAGTGAAATGTGATGCAGTGATTGAGTGAAATGTGATGCAGTGATTGAGTGAAATGTGATGCAGTGACTGAGTGAAATGTGATGCAGTGACTGAGTGAAATGGGCTGCAGTGATTGAGTGAAATGGGATGCAGTGACTGAGTGAAATGAGATGCAGTGACTGAGGAAAATGGGATGCAGTCTGTGAGTGAAATGTGTTGCAGTCACTGAGTGAAAGGGGATGCAGTGACTGAGTGAAATGCGATGCAGTGACTGAGTGAAATGCGATGCAGTGACTGTTGGAAATGGGATGCAGTGTCTGAGGGAAATGGGATGCAGTGACGGACGGAAATGGGATGCAGTCAGTGAGTGAAATGAGATGCAGTGACTGAATGAAGTGGGATGCAGTGACTGAGGACAATGGGATGCAGTGACTGAGTGACATGGGATGCAGTGACTGAGGGACATGGGATGCAGTGACTGAGGGACATGGGATGCAGTGACTGTGGGAAATGGCATACTGTGACTCAGGGTAATGGGATGCAGTGACTGAGGGGAATGGGATGCAGTGAGTGTGGGAAATTGAATACAGCGTCTGAGAGATACGGGAAACAGTGACTGATGGAAATGGGATGCAGTGAATGTGGGACATGGGATGCAGTGATTGAGTGAAATGTGATGCAGTGACTGAGTGAAATGCGATGCAGTGACTGAGGGAAATGGGATGCAGTGACTGAGGGAAATGGGATGCAGTGACTGAGGGAAATGAGATGCCAAGACTGAGTGAACTGGGATGCAGTGACTGATGGAAATGGTATGCAGTGACTGAGGGAAATGGGATGCGGTGACTGACGGAAATGGGATGCACTGACTGAGGGACATGGGATGCACTGACTGAGGGACATGGGATGCACTGACTGAGGCACATGGGATGCAGTGACAGAGGTACTGGGAAGGAGTGACTGAGTTAATAGGGAATCAGTGCCCGAGCGGGCTTGGGGTGCAGCGACTGAGGGAAATGGGAGACAGTGCCTGACCGAAAAGGGACGCACTGACTGAGTGAAATGACATGCAGTGACTGTGGGACATGGGATGCAGTGACTGAGGGACATAGGATGCACTGACTGAGGGAAATGGGATGCAGTGACTGAGTGAAATGGGATGCAGTGACTGAGGGACGTGGGATGCAGTGAATGAGGGACGTGGGATGCAGTGATTGAGGGACATGGGATGCAGTGACTGAGGGAAATGGGATGCAGTGACTGAGGGAAATGAGATGCCGAGACTGAGTGAACTGGGATGCAGTGACTGAAGGAAATGCGATGCAGTGACTGAGGGAAATGGGATGCAGTGACTGACGGAAATGGGATGCAGTGTCTGTTGGAATTGGGATCCTGCGACTGAAGGTAATGGGATGCAGTGACTGAGGGTAATGGGATGCAGTGACTGAGGGTAATGGGATGCAGTAACTGAGGGTAATGGGATGCAGTGACTGAGTGAAATGGGATGCAGTGAATGAGGGCAATGGGATGCAGTGACTGAGGGCAATGGGATGCAGTGACTGAGGGCAATGGGATGCAGTGACTGAGGGCAATGGGATGCAGTGACTGAGGACAATGGGATGCAGTGACGGAGGACAATGGGATGCAGTGACGGAGGACAATGGGATGCAGTGACGGAGGACAATGGGATGCAGTGACGGAGGACAATGGGATGCAGTGACGGAGGACAATGGGATGCAGTGACTGAGGACAATGGGATGCAGTGACTGAGGACAATGGGATGCAGTGACTGAGGGGAATGGGATGCAGTGACTGAGGGAAATGTGATGCACTGACTGAGGGAAATGGGACGCAGTGACTGGGAATTGGGACGCAGTGACTGATGGAAAGGAGATGCAGTGACTGATTGAAATGGGATGCAGTGACTGAGTGAAATGGGATTGCCGTGACTGTGGAAAGGAGATGCAGTGACTGAGGAAATGGGACGCGGTGACGGATGGAAATGGGATGCTCTGACTGAGTGTAAAGTGAAGCATTGAGTGAAATGGGATGCAGTGGCTGTGTGAAATGGGATGCAGTGGCTGTGTGAAATGGGATGCAGTGGCTGTGTGAAATGGGATGCAGTGGCTGTGTGAAATGGGATGCAGTGGCTGTGTGAAATGGGATGCAGTGACTGGTGGAAATGAGATGCACTGACTTAGGGAAAGGAAATGCAGTGTCTGTGGGAAATGGGATGCTGCGACTGAGGGTGATGGGATGCAGTGACTGACGGAAATGGATGCAGTGACTGAGTGAAATGGGATGCAGTGACTGAGTGAAATGCGATGCAGTGACTGAGGTACTGGGAAGGAGTGACTGAGTTAATAGTGAGGCAGTGCCCGTGCGGGCTTGGGGTGCAGTGACTTAGGGAAATGGGATACAGTGCCTGAGTGAAATGTGACGCACTGACTGAGTGAAATCGGATGCAGTGACTGAGTGGAATGGGACGCAGTAACTGCGTGAAATGGGATGCAGTGAATGAGTGAAATGAGATGCAGTGTCTGAGGGACATGGGATGCAGTGACTGAGGGACATGGGATGCAGTGACTGAGGGACATGGGATGCAGTGACTGAGGGACATGGGATGCAGTGACAGAGTGACATGAGCTGCAGTGTCTGATGGAAATGTGACGCAGTAACTGAGGGAAATGCGATGCAGTGACTGAGGTACTGGGTAGGAGTGACTGAGGGACATGGGATGCAGTGACTGAGGGACATGGGATGCAGTGACTGAGGGAAATGGGATGCAGTGACTGAGGGACGTGGGGTGCTGTGACAGAGGGAAAGGAGATGCAGTGACTGTGGGAAATGGCATACTGTGACTCAGGGTAATGGGATGCAGTGACTGAGGGGAATGGGACACAGTGAGTGTGGGACATGGGATGGAGTGATTGAGTGAAATGTGATGCAGTGACTGAGTGAAATGTGATGCAGTGACTGAGTGAAATGAGATGCAGTGACTGAGGGAAATGGGATGCAGTCAGTGAGTGAAATGTGTTGCAGTCACTGAGTGAAATGTGTTGCAGTCACTGAGTGAAAGGGGATGCAGTGACTGAGGACAATGGGATGCAGTGACTGAGGGACATGGGATGCAGTGACTGAGGGAAATGGGATGCAGTGACTGAGGGACATGGGATGCAGTGACTGAGGGGAATGCATGCAGTGAGTGTGGGAAATTGAATACAGCGTCTGAGAGATAGGGGAAACAGTGGCTGATGGAAATGGGATGCAGTGAATGTGGGACATGGGATGCAGTGATTGAGTGAAATGTGATGCAGTGACTGAGTGAAATGTGATGCAGTGACTGAGTGAAATGGGCTGCAGTGACTGAGGGAAATGGGCTGCAGTGACTGAGGGAAATGGGCTGCAGTGACTGAGGGAAATGGGCTGCAGTGACTGAGGGAAATGGGATGCAGTGACTGAGGGAAATGAGATGCCAAGACTGATGGAAATGGGATGCAGTGACTGATGGAAATGGGATGCAGTGACTGATGGAAATGGGATGCAGTGACTGATGGAAATGGGATGCAGTGACTGAGGGAAATGGGATGCAGTGACTGAGCGACATGAGCTGCAGTGTCTGATGGAAATGTGACGCAGTAACTGAGGGAAATGGGATGCAGTGACTGAGGGACATGGGATGCAGTGACTGAGGGACATGGGATGCAGTGACTGAGGGACATGGGATGCAGTGACTGAGGGACATGGGATGCAGTGACTGTGGGAAATGGCATACTGTGACTCAGGGTAATGGGATGCAGTGACTGAGGGGAATGGGATGCAGTGAGTGTGGGAAACTGAATACAGCGTCTGAGAGATACGGGAAACAGTGACTGAGGGAAATGTGATGCAGTGACTGAGGGAAATGTGATGCAGTGACTGAGGAAAATGTGATGCAGTGACTGAGGGAAATGGGATGCAGTGACTGAGGGGAATGGGATGCAGTGAGTCTGGGAAATTGAATGCAGCGTCTGAGAGATACGGGAAACAGTGACTGATGAAAATGGGATGCAGTGATTGAGTGAAATGTGATGCAGTGATTGAGTGAAATGTGATGCAGTGACTGAGTGAAATGTGATGCAGTGACTGAGTGAAATGGGCTGCAGTGACTGTTGGAAATGGGATGCAGTGATTGAGTGAAATGGGATGCAGTGACTGAGTGAAATGAGATGCAGTGACTGAGGAAAATGGGATGCAGTCTGTGAGTGAAATGTGTTGCAGTCACTGAGTGAAAGGGGATGCAGTGACTGAGTGAAATGCGATGCAGTGACTGAGTGAAATGCGATGCAGTGACTGTTGGAAATGGGATGCAGTGTCTGAGGGAAATGGGATGCAGTGACGGACGGAAATGGGATGCAGTCAGTGAGTGAAATGAGATGCAGTGACTGAATGAAGTGGGATGCAGTGACTGAGGACAATGGGATGCAGTGACTGAGTGACATGGGATGCAGTGACTGAGGGACATGGGATGCAGTGACTGTGGGAAATGGCATACTGTGACTCAGGGTAATGGGATGCAGTGACTGAGGGGAATGGGATGCAGTGAGTGTGGGAAATTGAATACAGCGTCTGAGAGATACGGGAAACAGTGACTGATGGAAATGGGATGCAGTGAATGTGGGACATGGGATGCAGTGATTGAGTGAAATGTGATGCAGTGACTGAGGGAAATGGGATGCAGTGACTGAGGGAAATGGGATGCAGTGACTGAGGGAAATGGGATGCAGTGACTGAGGGAAATGAGATGCCAAGACTGAGTGAACTGGGATGCAGTGACTGATGGAAATGGTATGCAGTGACTGAGGGAAATGGGATGCGGTGACTGACGGAAATGGGATGCAGTGACTGAGGGACATGGGATGCACTGACTGAGGGACATGGGATGCACTGACTGAGGCACATGGGATGCAGTGACAGAGGTACTGGGAAGGAGTGACTGAGTTAATAGGGAATCAGTGCCCGAGCGGGCTTGGGGTGCAGTGACTGAGGGAAATGGGAGACAGTGCCTGACCGAAAAGGGACGCACTGACTGAGTGAAATGACATGCAGTGACTGTGGGACATGGGATGCAGTGACTGAGGGACATAGGATGCACTGACTGAGGGAAATGGGATGCAGTGACTGAGTGAAATGGGATGCAGTGACTGAGTGAAATGGGATGCAGTGACTGAGGGACGTGGGATGCAGTGAATGAGGGACGTGGGATGCAGTGACTGAGGGACATGGGATGCAGTGACTGAGGGAAATGGGATGCAGTGACTGAGGGAAATGAGATGCCGAGACTGAGTGAACTGGGATGCAGTGACTGAAGGAAATGCGATGCAGTGACTGAGGGAAATGGGATGCAGTGACTGACGGAAATGGGATGCAGTGTCTGTTGGAATTGGGATCCTGCGACTGAAGGTAATGGGATGCAGTGACTGAGGGTAATGGGATGCAGTGACTGAGGGTAATGGGATGCAGTGACTGAGTGAAATGGGATGCAGTAACTGAGGGTAATGGGATGCAGTGACTGAGTGAAATGGGATGCAGTGAATGAGGACAATGGGATGCAGTGACTGAGGGCAATGGGATGCAGTGACTGAGGGCAATGGGATGCAGTGACTGAGGGCAATGGGATGCAGTGACTGAGGACAATGGGATGCAGTGACGGAGGACAATGGGATGCAGTGACGGAGGACAATGGGATGCAGTGACGGAGGACAATGGGATGCAGTGACTGAGGACAATGGGATGCAGTGACTGAGGGGAATGGGATGCAGTGACTGAGGGAAATGTGATGCACTGACTGAGGGAAATGGGACGCAGTGACTGGGAATTGGGACGCAGTGACTGATGGAAAGGAGATGCAGTGACTGATTGAAATGGGATGCAGTGACTGAGTGAAATGGGATTGCCGTGACTGTGGAAAGGAGATGCAGTGACTGAGGAAATGGGACGCGGTGACGGATGGAAATGGGATGCTCTGACTGAGTGTAAAGTGAAGCATTGAGTGAAATGGGATGCAGTGGCTGTGTGAAATGGGATGCAGTGGCTGTGTGAAATGGGATGCAGTGGCTGTGTGAAATGGGATGCAGTGACTGGTGGAAATGAGATGCACTGACTTAGGGAAAGGAAATGCAGTGTCTGTGGGAAATGGGATGCTGCGACTGAGGGTGATGGGATGCAGTGACTGACGGAAATGGATGCAGTGACTGAGTGAAATGGGATGCAGTGACTGAGTGAAATGCGATGCAGTGACTGAGGTACTGGGAAGGAGTGACTGAGTTAATAGTGAGGCAGTGCCTGTGCGGGCTTGGGGTGCAGTGACTTAGGGAAATGGGATACAGTGCCTGAGTGAAATGTGACGCACTGACTGAGTGAAATCGGATGCAGTGACTGAGTGGAATGGGATGCAGTAACTGCGTGAAATGGGATGCAGTGAATGAGTGAAATGAGATGCAGTGTCTGAGGGACATGGGATGCAGTGACTGAGGGACATGGGATGCAGTGACTGAGGGAAATGGGATGCAGTGACTGAGGGACATGGGATGCAGTGACAGAGTGACATGAGCTGCAGTGTCTGATGGAAATGTGACGCAGTAACTGAGGGAAATGCGATGCAGTGACTGAGGTACTGGGTAGGAGTGACTGAGGGACATGGGATGCAGTGACTGAGGGACATGGGATGCAGTGACTGAGGGACATGGGATGCAGTGACTGAGGGAAATGGGATGCAGTGACTGAGGGACGTGGGGTGCTGTGACAGAGGGAAAGGAGATGCAGTGACTGTGGGAAATGGCATACTGTGACTCAGGGTAATGGGATGCAGTGACTGAGGGGAATGGGACGCAGTGAGTGTGGGACATGGGATGCAGTGATTGAGTGAAATGTGATGCAGTGACTGAGTGAAATGTGATGCAGTGACTGAGTGAAATGAGATGCAGTGACTGAGGGAAATGGGATGCAGTCAGTGAGTGAAATGTGTTGCAGTCACTGAGTGAAATGGGCTGCAGTGACTGAGTGAAATGGGCTGCAGTGACTGAGGGAAATGGGCTGCAGTGACTGAGGGAAATGGGATGCAGTGACTGATGGAAATCAGATGCAGTGTCTGAGGGAAATGGGATGCAGTGTCTGAGGGAAATGGGATGCAGTGTCTGAGGGAAATGGGATGCAGTGACTGAGCGTACTGGGATGCAGTGACTGAGCGTACTGGGATGCAGTGACTGAGCGTACTGGGATGCAGTGACTGAGGGTAATGGGATGTAGTGACTGATGGTAATGGGATGCAGTGACTGAGGTGAAATGGGCTGCAGAGACTGAGTGAAATGACATGCAGTGATTGAGGAACGGAGATTCAGTGACTGTGGGAAATGGGATGCACTAACTGATGGAAATTGGATGCAGTGACTGAGGACAATGGGATGCAGTGACTGAGTGAACTGTGATTCAGTCACTGAGTGAACTGTGATTCAGTCACTGAGTGAACTGTGATGCAGTGGCTGAGTGAAATGAGACGCAGTGACTGAGTGAAATGAGACGCAGTGACTGAGTGAAATGAGATGCAGTGACTGAGTGAAATGAGATGCAGTGACTGAGGGAAATGGGATGCAGTGACTGAGGGACATGGGATGCAGTGACTGAGGGGAATGCATGCAGTGAGTGTGGGAAATTGAATACAGCGTCTGAGAGATAGGGGAAACAGTGGCTGATGGAAATGGGATGCAGTGAATGTGGGACATGGGATGCAGTGATTGAGTGAAATGTGATGCAGTGACTGAGTGAAATGTGATGCAGTGACTGAGGGAAATGGGCTGCAGTGACTGAGGGAAATGGGCTGCAGTGACTGAGGGAAATGGGATGCAGTGACTGAGGGAAATGAGATGCCAAGACTGATGGAAATGGGATGCAGTGACTGAGGGAAATGGGATGCAGTGACTGAGGGAAATGGGATGCAGTGACTGAGGGAAATGGGATGCAGTGTCTGTTTGAAATGGGATCCTGCGACTGAAGTTAATGGGATGCAGTGACTGAGTGAAATGGGCTGCAGTGACTGAGGGTAATGGGTTGCAGTCACTGAGTGAAATGGGATGCTGTGACACTTTGGAATGGGATGCAGTGACTCAGTGGAATGTGAAGCATTGACTGAGGGAAAGGAGATGCAGTGAATGTGGGAAATTGGATGCTCTGGCTGAGGGTAATGTGATGCAGTGACTGAGGGTAACGCGATGCAGTGACTGTGGTTAATGGAATGCAGTGAATGAGGGATAGGAGATGCAATGACTGTGGGAAATGGGATGCAATGACTGAGGGAAATGGGATGCAGTGACTGATGGAAATCAGATGCAGTGTCTGAGGGAAATGGGATGCTGTGACTGAGCGTACTGGGATGCAGTGACTGATGGTAATGGGATGCAGTGACTGAGGTGAAATGGGGTGCAGAGACTGAGTGAAATGACATGCAGTGATTGAGGAACGGAGATGCAGTGACTGTGGGAAATGGGATGCACTGACTGATGGAAATGGGATGCAGTGACTGAGGACAATGGGATGCAGTGACTGAGTGAACTGTGATTCAGTCACTGAGTGAACTATGATTCAGTCACTGAGTGAACTGTGATGCAGTGGCTGAGTGAACTGTGATGCAGTGGCTGAGTGGAATGGGATGCAGTGGCTGAGTGGAATGGGATGCAGTGACTGAGTGAAATGAGATGCAGTGACTGAGTGAAATGAGATGCAGTGACTGAGGGACATGGGATGCAGTGACTGAGGGACATGGGATGCAGTGACAGAGGTACTGGGAAGGAGTGACTGAGTTAATAGGGAATCAGTGCCCGAGCGGGCTTGGGGTGCAGTGACTGAGGGAAATGCGAGACAGTGCCTGACCGAAAAGGGACGCACTGACTGAGTGAAATGGGATGCAGTGATTGAGTGAAATGACATGCAGTGACTGTGGGACATGGGATGCAGTGACTGAGGGACATGGGATGCACTGACTGAGGGAAATGGGGTGCAGTGACTGAGTGAAATGTGATGCAGTGACTGAGGGACGTGGGATGCAGTGACTGAGGGACGTGGGATGCAGTGACTGAGGGACATGGGATGCAGTGACTGAGGGAAATGGGATGCAGTGACTGAGGGAAATGAGATGCCAAGACGGAGTGAACTGGGATGCAGTGACTGAAGGAAATGGTATGCAGTGTCTGTTGGAAATGGGATCCTGCGACTGAAGGTAATGGGATGCAGTGACTGAGGGTAATGGGATGCAGTGACTGAGGGTAATGGGATGCAGTGACTGAGTGAAATGGGATGCAGTGACTGATTGAAATGTGATGCAGTGACTGAGGGTAATGGGATGCAGTGACTGAGTGAAATGGGATGCAGCGAATGAGGACAATGGGATGCAGTGACTGAGGACAATGGGATGCAGTGACTGAGTGAAATGGGATGCAGTGACTGAAGGAAATGGTATGCAGTGTCTGTTGGAAATGGGATCCTGCGACTGAAGGTAATGGGATGCAGTGACTGGGAATTGGGACGCAGTGACTTAGTGAAATGGGACGCAGTGACTGAGTGAAATGGGACGCAGTGACTGATGGAAAGGAGATGCAGTGACTGATTGAAATGGGATGCAGTGACTGAGTGAAATGGGATTGCCGTGACTGTGGAAAGGAGAAGAAGTGACTGAGGAAATGGGACGCGGTGACGGATGGAAATGGGATGCTCTGACTGAGTGTAAAGTGAAGCTGTGAGTGAAATGGGATGCCGTGGCTGTGTGAAATGGGATGCAGTGGCTGTGTGAAATGGGATGCAGTGACTGGTGGAAATGAGATGCACTGACTTAGGGAAAGGAAATGCAGTGTCTGTGGGAAATGGGATGCTGCGACTGAGGGTGATGGGATGTAGTGACTGAGTGAAATGCGATGCAGTGACTGAGGTACTGGGAAGGAGTGACTGAGTTAATAGGGATGCAGTGCCCGTGCGGGCTTGGGGTGCAGTGACTTAGGGAAATGGGATATAGTGCCTGAGTGAAATGTGACGCACTGACTGAGTGAAATCGGATGCAGTGACTGTGTGGAATGGGATGCAGTGACTGTGGGACGTGGGATGCAGTGACTGTGGGACGTGGGATGCAGTGACTGTGGGACGTGGGATGCAGTGACTGTGGTAAATGGGATGCAGTGACTGAGGGACATGGGATGCAGTGACCGAGTGAAATGAGATGCAGTGACTGAGCGAAATGGGATGCAGTATTTTTGGGAAGTAGGATGCAATCACTGATTGAAATGAGATGCAGAGACTGTGGGAAAGGAGATGCTGTGACGATGGGAAATGGGATGCAGTGACTGTGTGAAATGGGATGCAGTGACTCAGTGAAATGTGATTCAGTCACTGAGTGAAATATGAATCACTCACTGAGTGTACTGTGATGCAGTCACTGACTGAACTGTGATGCAGTCACTGAGTGAACTGTGATGCAGTCACTGAGTGAAATGGGATGCAGTCACTGAGTGAAATGGGATGCAGTGGCTGAGGGAAATGTGATGCAGTGACTGAGTGAAATGGGATGCAGTGACTGAGGGAAATGGGATGCAGTGACAGAGTGACATGAGCTGCAGTGTCTGATGGAAATGTGATGCAGTACCTGAGGGAAATGGGATGCAGTGACTGAGGTAGTGGGAATGAGTGACTGAGTTCATGGGGATGCAGTGCCCGAGCGGACTTGCGGTGCAGTGAGTGAGGGAGATGGGATACAGTGCCTTAGTGAAATGAGATGCAGTGACTGAGGGAAATGGGATGCAGTGACTGAGTGAAATGGGATGCAGTGACTGAGTGACATGGGATGCAGTGACTGAGTGACATGGGAAGCACTGACTGAGTGAAATGCGATGCAGAGACTGAAGGAAAGGAGATGCTCTGACTGTGGGAAATGGGATGCAGTGAGTGTGGGAAATTGAATGCAGCGCCTGTGAGATACGGGAAACAGTGACTGATGGAAATGGAATGCAGTGACTATGGTGAAGGTGATGCAGTGACTGAGGGAAATGGGATGCAGTGACTGATGGAAATCAGATGCAGTGTCTGAGGGAAATGGGATGCAGTGTCTGAGGGAAATGGGATGCAGTGACTGAGCGTACTGGGATGCAGTGACTGAGCGTACTGGGATGCAGTGACTGAGCGTACTGGGATGCAGTGACTGAGGGTAATGGGATGTAGTGACTGATGGTAATGGGACGCAGTGACTGAGGTAAAATGGGCTGCAGAGACTGAGTGAAATGACATGCAGTGATTGAGGAACGGAGATTCAGTGACTGTGGGAAATGGGATGCACTAACTGATGGAAATGGGATGCAGTGACTGAGGACAATGGGATGCAGTGACTGAGTGAACTGTGATTCAGTCACTGAGTGAACTGTGATTCAGTCACTGAGTGAACTGTGATGCAGTGGCTGAGTGAAATGAGACGCAGTGACTGAGTGAAATGAGACGCAGTGACTGAGTGAAATGAGATGCAGTGACTGAGTGAAATGAGATGCAGTGACTGAGGGAAATGGGATGCAGTGACTGAGGGACATGGGATGCAGTGACTGAGGGGAATGCATGCAGTGAGTGTGGGAAATTGAATACAGCGTCTGAGAGATAGGGGAAACAGTGGCTGATGGAAATGGGATGCAGTGAATGTGGGACATGGGATGCAGTGACTGAGTGAAATGTGATGCAGTGACTGAGTGAAATGTGATGCAGTGACTGAGGGAAATGGGCTGCAGTGACTGAGGGAAATGGGATGCAGTGACTGAGGGAAATGAGATGCCAAGACTGATGGAAATGGGATGCAGTGACTGAGGGAAATGGGATGCAGTGACTGAGGGAAATGGGATGCAGTGACTGAGGGAAATGGGATGCAGTGACTGAGGGAAATGGGATGCAGTGTCTGTTTGAAATGGGATCCTGCGACTGAAGTTAATGGGATGCAGTGACTGAGTGAAATGGGCTGCAGTGACTGAGGGTAATGGGTTGCAGTCACTGAGTGAAATGGGATGCTGTGACACTTTGGAATGGGATGCAGTGACTCAGTGGAATGTGAAGCATTGACTGAGGGAAAGGAGATGCAGTGAATGTGGGAAATTGGATGCTCTGGCTGAGGGTAATGTGATGCAGTGACTGAGGGTAACGCGATGCAGTGACTGTGGTTAATGGAATGCAGTGAATGAGGGATAGGAGATGCAATGACTGTGGGAAATGGGATGCAATGACTGAGGGAAATGGGATGCAGTGACTGATGGAAATCAGATGCAGTGTCTGAGGGAAATGGGATGCTGTGACTGAGCGTACTGGGATGCAGTGACTGATGGTAATGGGATGCAGTGACTGAGGTGAAATGGGGTGCAGAGACTGAGTGAAATGACATGCAGTGATTGAGGAACGGAGATGCAGTGACTGTGGGAAATGGGATGCACTGACTGATGGAAATGGGATGCAGTGACTGAGGACAATGGGATGCAGTGACTGAGTGAACTGTGATTCAGTCACTGAGTGAACTATGATTCAGTCACTGAGTGAACTGTGATGCAGTGGCTGAGTGAACTGTGATGCAGTGGCTGAGTGGAATGGGATGCAGTGGCTGAGTGGAATGGGATGCAGTGACTGAGTGAAATGAGATGCAGTGACTGAGTGAAATGAGATGCAGTGACTGAGGGACATGGGATGCAGTGACTGAGGGACATGGGATGCAGTGACTGAGGGACATGGGATGCAGTGACAGAGGTACTGGGAAGGAGTGACTGAGTTAATAGGGAATCAGTGCCCGAGCGGGCTTGGGGTGCAGTGACTGAGGGAAATGCGAGACAGTGCCTGACCGAAAAGGGACGCACTGACTGAGTGAAATGGGATGCAGTGATTGAGTGAAATGACATGCAGTGACTGTGGGACATGGGATGCAGTGACTGAGGGACATGGGATGCACTGACTGAGGGAAATGGGATGCAGTGACTGAGTGAAATGTGATGCAGTGACTGAGGGACGTGGGATGCAGTGACTGAGGGACGTGGGATGCAGTGACTGAGGGACATGGGATGCAGTGACTGAGGGAAATGGGATGCAGTGACTGAGGGAAATGAGATGCCAAGACGGAGTGAACTGGGATGCAGTGACTGAAGGAAATGGTATGCAGTGTCTGTTGGAAATGGGATCCTGCGACTGAAGGTAATGGGATGCAGTGACTGAGGGTAATGGGATGCAGTGACTGAGGGTAATGGGATGCAGTGACTGAGTGAAATGGGATGCAGTGACTGATTGAAATGTGATGCAGTGACTGAGGGTAATGGGATGCAGTGACTGAGTGAAATGGGATGCAGCGAATGAGGACAATGGGATGCAGTGACTGAGGACAATGGGATGCAGTGACTGAGTGAAATGGGATGCAGTGACTGAGTGAAATGGGATGCAGTGACTGAGGACAATGGGATGCAGTGACTGAGGGGAATGTGATGCAGTGACTGAGGAAAATGGGATGCAGTGACTGGGAATTGGGACGCAGTGACTGAGTGAAATGGGACGCAGTGACTGAGTGAAATGGGACGCAGTGACTGATGGAAAGGAGATGCAGTGACTGATTGAAATGGGATGCAGTGACTGAGTGAAATGGGATTGCCGTGACTGTGGAAAGGAGAAGAAGTGACTGAGGAAATGGGACGCGGTGACGGATGGAAATGGGATGCTCTGACTGAGTGTAAAGTGAAGCTGTGAGTGAAATGGGATGCCGTGGCTGTGTGAAATGGGATGCAGTGGCTGTGTGAAATGGGATGCAGTGACTGGTGGAAATGAGATGCACTGACTTAGGGAAAGGAAATGCAGTGTCTGTGGGAAATGGGATGCTGCGACTGAGGGTGATGGGATGTAGTGACTGAGTGAAATGCGATGCAGTGACTGAGGTACTGGGAAGGAGTGACTGAGTTAATAGGGATGCAGTGCCCGTGCGGGCTTGGGGTGCAGTGACTTAGGGAAATGGGATATAGTGCCTGAGTGAAATGTGACGCACTGACTGAGTGAAATCGGATGCAGTGACTGTGTGGAATGGGATGCAGTGACTGTGGGACGTGGGATGCAGTGACTGTGGGACGTGGGATGCAGTGACCGAGTGAAATGAGATGCAGTGACTGAGCGAAATGGGATGCAGTATTTTTGGGAAGTAGGATGCAATCACTGATTGAAATGAGATGCAGAGACTGTGGGAAAGGAGATGCTGTGACGATGGGAAATGGGATGCAGTGACTGTGTGAAATGGGATGCAGTGACTCAGTGAAATGTGATTCAGTCACTGAGTGAAATATGAATCACTCACTGAGTGTACTGTGATTCAGTCACTGACTGAACTGTGATGCAGTCACTGAGTGAACTGTGATGCAGTCACTGAGTGAAATGGGATGTAGAGACTGTGTGAAATGTGATGCAGTGACTGAGTGAAATGGGATGCAGTGACTGAGGGAAATGGGATGCAGTGACAGAGTGACATGAGCTGCAGAGTCTGATGGAAATGTGATGCAGTACCTGAGGGAAATGGGATGCAGTGACTGAGGTAGTGGGAATGAGTGACTGAGTTCATGGGGATGCAGTGCCCGAGCGGACTTGCGGTGCAGTGAGTGAGGGAGATGGGATACAGTGCCTTAGTGAAATGAGATGCAGTGACTGAGGGAAATGGGATGCAGTGACTGAGTGAAATGGGATGCAGTGACTGAGTGACATGGGATGCAGTGACTGAGTGACATGGGAAGCACTGACTGAGTGAAATGCGATGCAGAGACTGAAGGAAAGGAGATGCTCTGACTGTGGGAAATGGGATGCAGTGAGTGTGGGAAATTGAATGCAGCGCCTGTGAGATACGGGAAACAGTGACTGATGCAAATGGAATGCAGTGACTATGGTGAAGGTGATGCAGTGACTGAGTGAAATGGGATGCAGTGACTGTGTGAAATGTGATGCAGTGTCTGAGTGAAATGTGATGCAGTGACTGAGTCAAATGGGATGCAGTGACTGAGGGACATGAGATGCAGTGACTGAGTGAAATGGGACGCTTTGACTGAGGGAAATGGGACGCTTTGACTGAGGGAATTGGGACGCTTTGACTGAGGGAAATGGGATGCAGTGCCTGAGTGAAATGGGATGCAGTGCCTGAGTGAAATGGGATGCAGTGACTGAGTGAAATGGGATGCAATCACTGAGTGAAATGTGTTGCAGTCACTGAGTGAAATGGGATGCATTGCTGATTGAAATGGGCTGCAGTGACTGAGAGAAATGGGCTGCAGTGACTGAGAGAAATGGGCTGCAGTCACTGAGTGAAATGTGTTGCAGTCACTGAGTGAAATGGGATGCAATCACTGAGTGAAATGTGTTGCAGTCACTGAGTGAAATGGGATGCATTACTGATTGAAATGGGCTGCAGTGACTGAGAGAAATGGGCTGCAGTGACTGAGAGAAATGGGCTGCAGTCACTGAGTGAAATCTGTTGTAGTCACTGAGTGAAATGTGATGCATCACTGAGTTGAATGGGATGCAGTGACTGAGGGATATGAGATGCAGGGACTGAGTGAAATGAGATGCAGTCACTGAGTGAAATGTGTTGCAGTCACTGAGTGAAATGTGATGCATCACTGAGTGGAATGGGATGCAGTGACTGAGGGATATGAGATGCAGGGACTGAGTGAAATGAGATGCAGTGACTGAGGGAAAAGGGATTCAGTATTTTTGGGAAGTAGGATGCAATCACTGAGTGAAATGCGATCCAGAGACTGTGGGAAAGGAGATGCTGTGACTGTGGGAAATGGGATGCAGTGAGTGTGGGAAATTGAATGCAGCGTGTGTGAGATACGGGGAACAGTGAGTGATGAAAATGGGATGCAGTGACTATGGTGAAGGAGATGCAGTGATTGAGTGAAATGGGATGCAGTGACAGAGTGAAATGGGATGCAGTGTCTGCGTGAAATGCGGTGCAGTGACTGCGTGAAATGCGGTGCAGTGACTGCGTGAAATGGGATGCAGTCACTGAGTGAAATGGGATGCATTACTGATTGAAATGGGCTGCAGTGACTGAGAGAAATGGGACGCAATGACTGAGGGAAATGGGACACTTTGACTGAGGGAAATGGGACGCTTTGACTGAGGGAAATGGGATGCAGTGCCTGAGTGAAATGGGATGCAGTGCCTGAGTGAAATGGGATGCAGTGACTGAGTGAAATGGGATGCAGTGACTGAGTGAAATGTGTTGCAGTCACTGAGTGAAATGTTTTGCAGTCACTGAGTGAAATGTGTTGCAGTCACTGAGTGAAATGGGATGCATTACTGATTGAAATGGGCTGCAGTGACTGAGAGAAATGGGCTGCAGTGACTGAGAGAAATGGGCTGCAGTGATTGAGAGAAATGGGCTGCAGTCACTGAGTGAAATCTGTTGTAGTCACTGACTGAAATGTGATGCATCACTGAGTTGAATGGGATGCAGTGACTGATGGATATGAGATGCAGGGACTGAGTGAAATGAAATGCAGTCACTGAGTGAAATGTGTTGCAGTCACTGAGTGAAATGTGATGCATCACTGAGTGGAATGGGATGCAGTGACTGAGGGATATGAGATGCAGGGACTGAGTGAAATGAGATGCAGTGACTGAGGGAAAAGGGATTCAGTATTTTTGGGAAGTAGGATGCAATCACTGAGTGAAATGCGATCCAGAGACTGTGGGAAAGGAGATGCTGTGACTGTGGGAAATGGGATGCAGTGAGTGTGGGAAATTGAATGCAGCGTGTGTGAGATACGGGGAACAGTGAGTGATGAAAATGGGATGCAGTGACTATGGTGAAGGAGATGCAGTGATTGAGTGAAATGGGATGCAGTGACAGAGTGAAATGGGATGCAGTGTCTGCGTGAAATGCGGTGCAGTGACTGCGTGAAATGCGGTGCAGTGACTGCGTGAAATGGGATGCAGTGACTGCTTCAAATGGGATGCATCACTGAGTGAAATGGGATGCAGTGACTGAGTGAAATGGGATGCAGTGTCTGCGGGAAATGGGATGTAGTGACTGAGTGAAATGGGATGCATCACTGAGTGAAATGGGATGCATCACTGAGTGTAATGGGATGCAGTCTCTGAGTGAAATGGGATGCATCACTGAGTGAAATGGGATGCAGTGACTTCGGGAAATGTGATGCAGTGGCTGAGGGAAATGTGATGCAGTGACTGAGGGAAATGGGATGCAGTGACTGAGGGACATGTGATGCAGTGACTGAGTGAAATGGGATGCAGTGACTGAGGGAAATGGGATGCAGTGACTGAGGGAAATGGGATGCAGTGACTGAGTGAAATGGGATGCAGTGACTGACTGAAATGGGATGCAGTGAATGAGGGACGTGGGATGCAGTGAATGAGGGACGTCGGATGCAGTGACTGAGTGAAATGGGATTGCCGTGACTGTGGAAAGGAGATGCAGTGACTGAGGAAATGGGATGCAGTGACTGAGGGAAATGGGAAGCAGTGACTGAGGGAAATGGGATGCAGTAACTGAGGGAAATGAGATGCCGAGACTGAGTGAACTGGGATGCAGTGACTGATGGAAATGGTATGCAGTGACTGACGGAAATGGGATGCAGTGTCTGTTGGAAATGGGATCCAGCGACTGAAGGTAATGGGATGCAGTGACTGAGGGTAATGGGATGCAGTGACTGAGGGTAATGGGATGCAGTGACTGAGTGAAATGGGATGCAGTGACTGAGTGAAATGGGATGCAGTGACTGAGGGGAATCGGATGCAGTGAATGAGGACAATGGGATGCAGTGACTGAGGACAATGGGATGCAGTGACTGAGAGGAATGTGATGCAGTGACTGAGGGAAATGTGATGCAGTGACTGAGGGAAAGGGGATGCAGTGACTGGTAATTGGGATGCAGTGACTATGGAAAATGGGACGCAGTGACTGAGTGAAATGGGACGCAGTGACTGATGGAAAGGAGATGCAGTGACTGAGTGAAATGGGATGCAGTGACTGAGTGAAATGGGATGCAGTGACTGTGGAAAGGAGATGCAGTGATGAGGAAATGGGACGCGGTGACGGATTGTAATGGGATGCTCTGACTGAGTGTAAAGTGAAGCATTGAGTGAAATGGGATGCAGTGGCTGTGTGAAATGGGATGCAGTGGCTGTGTGAGATGGGATGCAGTGTCTGAGTGAGATGGGATGTAGTGTCTGAGTGAGATGGGATGCAGTGTCTGAGTGAAATGGGATGCAGTTAATGAGTGAAATGAGGTGCAGTGACTGATGGAAATTGAATGCAGTGACAGAGTGACATGAGCTGCAGTGCCTGATGGAATTGCGATGCAGTTACTGTGGGACATGGGATGCAGTGGCTGAGGTCCTGGGAAGGAGTGACTGAGTTAATAGGGATTCAGTGCCCGAACGGGCTTGGGGTACAGTGACTGAGGGAAATGGGATACAGTGGCTGAGAGAAATGAGACGCACTGTCTTAGTGAAATGGGATGCAGTGAGTGAGGGACATGGGATGCAGTGAGTGAGGGACATGGGATACACTGACTGAGGGAAGTGGGATGCAGTGACTGAGGGAAATCGGATGCAGTGACTGTTGTAAATGGGTTGCAGTGACCGATTGAAATGAGATGCAGTGACTGAGGGAAATGGGATGCAGTATTTGTGGGAAGTAGGATGCAATCACTGATTGAAATGAGATGCAGAGAATGAGGGAAAGGAGATGCTGTGTCTATGGGAAATGGGATGCAGTGAGTGTGGGAAATTGAATGCAGCGTCTGTGAGATACGGGCACCAGTGACTGATGGAAATGGGATGCAGTGACTGTGGTGAAGGAGATGCCGTGATTGAGTGAAACAGGATGTAGTGACTGAGTGAAATGTGATGCAGTGACTGAGTGAAATGGGATGCAGTGACTGCGTGAAATGCGATGCAGTGACTGCGTGAAATGCGATGCAGTGACTGCGTGAAATGGGATGCAGTGACTGCTTCAAATGGGATGCAGTGACTGAGTGAAATGGGATGCAGTCACTGAGTGAAATGGGATGCATTACTGATTGAAATGGGCTGCAGTGACTGAGAGAAATGGGACGCAATGACTGAGGGAAATGGGACACTTTGACTGAGGGAAATGGGACGCTTTGACTGAGGGAAATGGGATGCAGTGCCTGAGTGAAATGGGATGCAGTCACTGAGTGAAATGTTTTGCAGTCACTGAGTGAAATGTGTTGCAGTCACTGAGTGAAATGGGATGCATTACTGATTGAAATGGGCTGCAGTGACTGAGAGAAATGGGCTGCAGTGACTGAGAGAAATGGGCTGCAGTGATTGAGAGAAATGGGCTGCAGTCACTGAGTGAAATCTGTTGTAGTCACTGACTGAAATGTGATGCATCACTGAGTTGAATGGGATGCAGTGACTGATGGATATGAGATGCAGGGACTGAGTGAAATGAAATGCAGTCACTGAGTGAAATGTGTTGCAGTCACTGAGTGAAATGTGATGCATCACTGAGTGGAATGGGATGCAGTGACTGAGGGATATGAGATGCAGGGACTGAGTGAAATGAGATGCAGTGACTGAGGGAAAAGGGATTCAGTATTTTTGGGAAGTAGGATGCAATCACTGAGTGAAATGCGATCCAGAGACTGTGGGAAAGGAGATGCTGTGACTGTGGGAAATGGGATGCAGTGAGTGTGGGAAATTGAATGCAGCGTGTGTGAGATACGGGGAACAGTGAGTGATGAAAATGGGATGCAGTGACTATGGTGAAGGAGATGCAGTGATTGAGTGAAATGGGATGCAGTGTCTGCGTGAAATGCGGTGCAGTGACTGCATGAAATGCGGTGCAGTGACTGCGTGAAGTGGGATGCAGTGACTGCTTCAAATGGGATGCATCACTGAGTGAAATGGGATGCAGTGACTGAGTGAAATGGGATTCAGTGACTGATTGAAATGGGATGAAGTGACTGAGTGAAATGTGATGCAGTGACTGAGTGAAATGCAATGCAGTGACTGAGTGAAATGCGATGCAGTGAATGAGTGAAATGAGATGCACTGACTGATGGAAATTGGATGCAGTGACAGAGTGACATGAGCTGCAGTGACTGAGTGAAATGAGATGCATTGTTTGATGGAAATATGATGCAGGAACTGACGGAAATGAGATGCAGTGACTGAGGGAAATGGGATGCAGTGACCAAGGGAAATGGGATGCAGTGACCGAGTGAAATGAGATGCAGTGACTGAACGAAATGGGATGCAGTATTTTTGGAAGTAGGATGCAATCACTGATTGAAATGAGATGCAGAGACTGTGGGAAAGGAGTTGCTGAGTCTATGGGAAATGGGATACAGTGAGTGTCGGAAATTGAATGCAGCGTCTGTGTGATACGGGAACCAGTGACTGATGGAAATGGGATGCTGTAAACTGTGGTGAAGGAGATGCAGTGATGGAGTGAACTGGGATGCAGTGACTGAGTGAAATGTGATGCAGTGACTGAGTGAAATGGGATGCAGTGACTGCGTGAAATGCGATGCAGTGACTGCGTGAAATGCGATGCAGTGACTGCGTGAAATGGGATGCAGTGACTGCTTCAAATGGGATGCAGTGACTGAGTGAAATGGGATGCAGTGTCTGCGGGAAATGGGATGCAGTCACTGAGTGAAATGGGATGCATTCCTGATTGAAATGGGCTGCAGTGACTGAGAGAAATGGGCTGCAGTGACTGAGAGAAATGGGCTGCAGTCACTGAGTGAAATCTGTTGTAGTCACTGACTGAAATGTGATGCATCACTGAATTGAATGGGATGCAGTGACTGAGGGATATGAGATGCAGGGACTGAGTGAAATGAGATGCAGTGACTGAGGGAAAAGGGATTCAGTATTTTTGGGAAGTAGGATGCAATCACTGAGTGAAATGCGATCCAGAGACTGTGGGAAAGGAGATGCTGTGACTGTGGGAAATGGGATGCAGTGAGTGTGGGAAATTGAATGCAGCGTGTGTGAGATACGGGGAACAGTGAGTGATGAAAATGGGATGCAGTGACTATGGTGAAGGAGATGCAGTGATTGAGTGAAATGGGATGCAGTGACAGAGTGAAATGGGATGCAGTGTCTGCGTGAAATGCAGTGCAGTGACTGCGTGAAATGCGGTGCAGTGACTGCGTGAAATGGGATGCAGTGACTGCTTCAAATGGGATGCATCACTGAGTGAAATGGGATGCATCACTGAGTGAAATGAGATGCAGTGACTGAGTGAAATGGGATGTAGTGACTGACTGAAATTGGATGAAGTGACTGAGTGAAATGTGATGCAGTGACTGAGTGAAATGCAATGCAGTGACTGAGTGAAATGCGATGCAGTGAATGAGTGAAATGAGATGCACTGACTGATGGAAATTGGATGCAGTGACAGAGTGACATGAGCTGCAGTGACTGAGTGAAATGAGATGCATTGTTTGATGAAAATATGATGCAGTAACAGACGGAAATGAGATGGAGTGACTGCGTGAAATGGGCTGCAGTGACTGCGTGAAATGGGTTGCAGTGACTAAGAGAAATGGGCTGCAGTCACTGTGTGAAATCTGTTGCTGTCTCTGAGTGAAATGTGATGCATCACTGAGTTGAATGGGATTCAGGGACTGAGTGAAATGAGATGCAGTGACTGAGGGAAAGGAGATGCTGACACTATGGGAAATGGTATGCAGTGAGTGTGGGAAATTGAAAGCAGCGTCTGTGAGATACGGGGAACAGTGAGTGATGAAAATGGGATGCAGTGACTGAGTGCAATGGGATTCAGTGACTGAGTGAAATGGGATGCATCACTGAGTGAAATGGGATGCAGTGACTGACGGAAATGGGATGCAGTGACAGATGGAAATGGGATGCAGTGACTGAGTGAAATGGGGTGAAGTGACTGAGTGAAATGGGATGCAGTCAGTGAGTGAAATGTGTTGCAGTCACTGAGTGAAATGTGTTGCAGTCACTGAGTGAAAGGGGATGCAGTGACTGAGTGAAATGCGATGCAGTGACTGTTGGAAATGGGATGCAGTGACTGAGGGAAATGGGATGCAGTGACTGAGGGAAATGAGATGCAGTGACCGAGGGAAATAGGATGCAGTGACCGAGGGAAATAGGATGCAGTGACCGAGGGAAATGGGATGCAGTGACCGAATGAAATGAGATGCAGTGACTGAGCGAAATGGGATGCAGTATTTTTGGGAAGTAGTATGCAATCACTGATTGAAATGAGATGCAGAGACTGTGGGAAAGGAGATGCTGTGTCTTTGGGAAATGGGATACAGTGAGTGTCGGAAATTGAATGCAGTGTCTGTGAGATACGGGAACCAGTGACTGATGGAAATGGGATGCTGTGACTGTGGAGAAGGAGATGCAGTGATGGAGTGAATTGGGATGCAGTGACTGAGTGAAATGTGATGCAGTGACTGAGTGAAATGTGATGCAGTGACTGAGTGAAATGCGATGCAGTGACCGAGCTAGCTTGGAGTACAGTGACTGAGAGAAATGGGATACAGTGGCTGAGAGAAATGGGATGCACTGTCTTAGTGAAATGGGATGCAGTGGCTGAGTGAAATGGGATGCAGTAACTGGTGGAAATGGGATGCAGTGACTGATCGAAATGGGATGCGGTGACTGAGGTGAGGGAGATGCAGTGATGGAGTGAATTGGGATGCAGTGAGTGAGTGAATTGGGATGCAGTGACTGAGTGTAATGGGATGCAGTGACTGAGTGTAATGGGATGCAGTGACTGAGTGTAATGGGATGCTGTGACTGAGTGCAATGGGATGCAGTGACTGCGTGAAATGGGATGCAGTGACTGCGTGAAATGGGACGCAGTGACTCAGTGAAATGTGATTCACTCACTGAGTGAAAGGTGATTCCGTCACTGAGTGAAATATGATGGACTCACTGAGTGTACTGTGATTCAGTCACTGTGTGAACTGTGATTCAGTCACTGTGTGAACTGTGATGCAGTCACTGAGTGAAATGGGATGCAGTGGCTGAGTGAAATGGGATGCAGTGACTGAGTGAAATGAGATGCAGTGACTGAGTGAAATGCGATGCAGTGACTGAGTGAAATGCGATGCAGTGAATGAGTGAAATGAGATGCACTGACTGATGGAAATTGGATGCAGTGACAGAGCGACATGAGCTGCAGTGACTGAGTGAAATGGGATGCAGTGACTTAAGGAAAGGAAATGCAGTGTCTGTGGGAAATGGAATGCTGCGACTGAGGGAAATGGGATGGAGTGACTGACGGAAATGGGATGCAGTGACTGAGCGAAATGGGTGGCAGTGACGAGTGAAATGGGTTGCAGTGACTGAGTTTAATGGGATGCACTGACTGAGGGAAGTGCGATGCAGTGACTGAGGAAAATGGGATGCAGTGACTGAGGGAAATGGGATGCAGTGAATGAGGGACATGGGATGCAGTGACACATGGACATGGGATGCAGTGACCTGAGGGAATTGGGATGCCGTGACTGAGTGAAATGAGATGCATTGTTTGATGGAAATATGATGCAGTAACTGACGGAAATGAGATGCAGTGACTGACGGAAATGGGATGCAGTGACTAAGGGAAATGGGATGCAGTGACCGAGTGAAATGAGATGCAGTGACTGAGCAAAATGGGATGCACTATTTTTGGGAAGGAGGATGCAATCACTGATTGAAATGAGATGCAGAGACTGTGGGAAAGGAGATGCTGTGACGGTGGGAAATGGGATGCAGTGACTCAGTGAAATGTGATTCAGTCACTGAGTGAAATGTGATTCCGTCACTGAGTGAAATATGATGCACTCACTGAGTGAACTGTGATTCAGTCACTGAGTGAACTGTGATGCAGTCACTGAGTGAACTGTGATGCAGTCACTGAGTGAACTGTGATGCAGTCACTGAGTGAAATGGGATGCAGTGGCTGAGGGAAATGTGATGCAGTGACTGAGTGAAATGGGATGCAGTATTTGTGGGAAGAAGGATGCAATCACTGAGTGAAATGAGATGATGAGACTGAGGGCAAGGAGATGGTGTAACTATGGGAAATGGGATGCACTGAGTGTGGGAAATTGAATGCAGCGTGTGTGAGATACGGGAAACAGTGACTGATGAAAATGGGATGCAGTAACTGTGTTGAAGGAGATGCAGTGACTGAGTGAAATGCGATGCAGTGACTGCGTGAAATGCGATGCAGTGACTGAGTGAAATGTGAATCAGTCACTGAGTGAAATGTGATTCAGTCACTGAGTGAATTGGGATGCATCACTGAGTGAAATGGGATGCAGTGACTGATGGAAATTGGATGCAGTGACAGAGTGACATGAGGTGCAGTGACTGATTGAAATGTGATGCAGTGACTGAGGGAAATGGGATGCAGTGACTGAGTGAAATGAGATGCACTGACTGATGGAAATTGGACGGAGTGACAGAGCGATTTGAGCTGCAGTGACTGAGTGAAATGAGAAGCTTAGAATGCACTGTCTGTGAGATACGAAAACAGTGACTGATGGAAATGGGATGCACTGACTGTGGTGAAGGGGATGCAGTGACTGAGTGAAATGCGATGCAGTGAATGAGTGAAATGAGATGCACTGACTGATGGAAATTGGATGCAGTGACAGAGCGACATGAGCTGCAGTGACTGAGTGAAATGGGATGCAGTGACTTAAGGAAAGGAAATGCAGTGTCTGTGGGAAATGGAATGCTGCGACTGAGGGAAATGGGATGGAGTGACTGACGGAAATGGGATGCAGTGACTGAGCGAAATGGGTGGCAGTGACGAGTGAAATGGGTTGCAGTGACTGAGTTTAATGGGATGCACTGACTGAGGGAAGTGCGATGCAGTGACTGAGGAAAATGGGATGCAGTGACTGAGGGAAATGGGATGCAGTGAATGAGGGACATGGGATGCAGTGACACATGGACATGGGATGCAGTGACCTGAGGGAATTGGGATGCCGTGACTGAGTGAAATGAGATGCATTGTTTGATGGAAATATGATGCAGTAACTGACGGAAATGAGATGCAGTGACTGACGGAAATGGGATGCAGTGACTAAGGGAAATGGGATGCAGTGACCGAGTGAAATGAGATGCAGTGACTGAGCAAAATGGGATGCACTATTTTTGGGAAGGAGGATGCAATCACTGATTGAAATGAGATGCAGAGACTGTGGGAAAGGAGATGCTGTGACGGTGGGAAATGGGATGCAGTGACTCAGTGAAATGTGATTCAGTCACTGAGTGAAATGTGATTCCGTCACTGAGTGAAATATGATGCACTCACTGAGTGTACTGTGATTCAGTCACTGAGTGAACTGTGATGCAGTCACTGAGTGAACTGTGATGCAGTCACTGAGTGAACTGTGATGCAGTCACTGAGTGAACTGTGATGCAGTCACTGAGTGAAATGGGATGCAGTGGCTGAGGGAAATGTGATGCAGTGACTGAGTGAAATGGGATGCAGTATTTGTGGGAAGAAGGATGCAATCACTGAGTGAAATGAGATGATGAGACTGAGGGCAAGGAGATGGTGTGACTATGGGAAATGGGATGCACTGAGTGTGGGAAATTGAATGCAGCGTGTGTGAGATACGGGAAACAGTGACTGATGAAAATGGGATGCAGTAACTGTGTTGAAGGAGATGCAGTGACTGAGTGAAATGCGATGCAGTGACTGCGTGAAATGCGATGCAGTGACTGAGTGAAATGTGATTCAGTCACTGAGTGAAATGTGATTCAGTCACTGAGTGAATTGGGATGCATCACTGAGTGAAATGGGATGCAGTGACTGATGGAAATTGGATGCAGTGACAGAGTGACATGAGGTGCAGTGACTGATTGAAATGTGATGCAGTGACTGTGGTACTGGGAAGGAGTGACTGAGTGAAATGCAATGCAGTGACTGAGTGAAATGAGATGCACTGACTGATGGAAATTGGACGGAGTGACAGAGCGACATGAGCTGCAGTGACTGAGTGAAATGAGAAGCTTAGAATGCACTGTCTGTGAGATACGAAAACAGTGACTGATGGAAATGGGATGCACTGACTGTGGTGAAGGGGATGCAGTGACTGAGTGAAATGCGATGCAGTGAATGAGTGAAATGAGATGCACTGACTGATGGAAATTGGATGCAGTGACAGAGCGACATGAGCTGCAGTGACTGAGTGAAATGGGATGCAGTGACTTAAGGAAAGGAAATGCAGTGTCTGTGGGAAATGGAATGCTGCGACTGAGGGAAATGGGATGGAGTGACTGACGGAAATGGGATGCAGTGACTGAGCGAAATGGGTGGCAGTGACGAGTGAAATGGGTTGCAGTGACTGAGTTTAATGGGATGCAGTGACTGAGGAAAATGGGATGCAGTGACTGAGGGAAATGGGATGCAGTGAATGAGGGACATGGGATGCAGTGACACATGGACATGGGATGCAGTGACCTGAGGGAATTGGGATGCCGTGACTGAGTGAAATGAGATGCATTGTTTGATGGAAATATGATGCAGTAACTGACGGAAATGAGATGCAGTGACTGACGGAAATGGGATGCAGTGACTAAGGGAAATGGGATGCAGTGACCGAGTGAAATGAGATGCAGTGACTGAGCAAAATGGGATGCACTATTTTTGGGAAGGAGGATGCAATCACTGATTGAAATGAGATGCAGAGACTGTGGGAAAGGAGATGCTGTGACGGTGGGAAATGGGATGCAGTGACTCAGTGAAATGTGATTCAGTCACTGAGTGAAATGTGATTCCGTCACTGAGTGAAATATGATGCACTCACTGAGTGTACTGTGATTCAGTCACTGAGTGAACTGTGATGCAGTCACTGAGTGAACTGTGATGCAGTCACTGAGTGAAATGGGATGCAGTGGCTGAGGGAAATGTGATGCAGTGACTGAGTGAAATGGGATGCAGTATTTGTGGGAAGAAGGATGCAATCACTGAGTGAAATGAGATGATGAGACTGAGGGCAAGGAGATGGTGTGACTATGGGAAATGGGATGCACTGAGTGTGGGAAATTGAATGCAGCGTGTGTGAGATACGGGAAACAGTGACTGATGAAAATGGGATGCAGTAACTGTGTTGAAGGAGATGCAGTGACTGAGTGAAATGGGATGCAGTGACTGCGTGAAATGCGATGCAGTGACTGAGTGAAATGTGATTCAGTCACTGAGTGAAATGTGATTCAGTCACTGAGTGAATTGGGATGCATCACTGAGTGAAATGGGATGCAGTGACTGATGGAAATTGGATGCAGTGACAGAGTGACATGAGGTGCAGTGACTGATTGAAATGTGATGCAGTGACTGAGGGAAATAGGATGCAGTGACTGTGGTACTGGGAAGGAGTGACTGAGTGAAATGCGATGCAGTGACTGAGTGAAATGAGATGCACTGACTGATGGAAATTGGACGGAGTGACAGAGCGATTTGAGCTGCAGTGACTGAGTGAAATGAGAAGCTTAGAATGCACTGTCTGTGAGATACGAAAACAGTGACTGATGGAAATGGGATGCACTGACTGTGGTGAAGGGGATGCAGTGACTGAGTGAAATGTGATGCAGCGACTGAGTGAAATGTGATGCAGTGACTGCGTGAAATGCGACACAGTGACTGCGTGAAATGCGACACAGTGACTGCGTGAAATGCGATGCAGTGACTGCGTGAAATGGGATGCAGTGACGACGTGAAATGGGACGCAGTGACTGAGTGTAATGTGATTTAGTCACTGAGTGAAATGTGATTCCGTCACTGAGTGAAATATGATGGACTCACTGAGTGTACTGTGATTCATTCACTGAGTGAACTGTGATGCAGTTACTGAGTGAAATGGGATTCAGTGGCTGAATGAAATGAGATGCAGTGACTGAGTGAAATGAGATGCAGTGACTGAATGAAATGAGATGGAGTGACTGAGTGAAATGCGATGCAGTGACTGAGTGAAATGCGATGCAGTGACTGAGTGAAATGGGATGCAGTGAATGAGTGAAATGAGATGCACTGACTGATGGAAATTGGATGCAGTGACAGAGTGACATGAGCTGCAGTGACTGAGTGAAATGAGATGCATTGTTTGATGGAAGTATGATGCAGTAACTGACGGAAATGAGATGCAGTGACTGAGGGAAATGGGATGCAGTGACTTAGGGAAATGGGATGCAGTGTCTGTGTGAAATGCGGTGCAGTGACTGCGTGAAATGCGGTACAGTGACTGCGTGAAATGGGATGCATCACTGAGTGAAATGGGATGCAGTGACAGATGGAAATGGGATGCAGTGACTGAGTGAAATGGGATGAAGTGACTGAGGAAAGTGGGATGCAGTGACTGAGTGAAATGGGATGCAGTGACTGAGTGAAATGGGATGCAGTGACTGAGGGAAGTGGGATGCTGTGACTGAGGGAAATGGGATGCAGTGCCCGAGTGAAATGAGATGCAGTGACTGAGCGAAATGGGATGCACTATTTTTGGGTAGTAGGATGCAATCACTGATTGAAATGAGATGCAGAGACTGTGGAAAAGGAGATGCTGTGTCTATGGGAAATGGGATACAGTGAGTGTCGGAAATTGAATGCAGCGTCTGTGAGATAGGGGAACCAGTGACTGATGGAAATGGGATGCTGTGACTGTGGTGAAGGAGATGCAGTGATGGAGTGAATTGGGATGCAGTGACTGACTGAAATGTGATGCAGTGACTGAGTGACATGTGATGCAGTGACTGAGTGAAATGGGATGCAGTGACTGCGTGAAATGCGATGCAGTGACTGCGTGAAATGCGATGCAGTGACTGCGTGAAATGGGATGCAGTGACTGCGTGTAATGGGACGCAGTGACTCAGTGAAATGTGATTCTGTCACTGAGTGAATTGTGATTCCGTCACTGTGTGAAATATGATGCACTCACTGAGTGTACTGTGATTCAGTCACTGAGTGAACTGTGATTCAGTCACTGAGTGAAATAGGATGAAGTGGCAGAGTGAAATGGGATGCAGTGACTGAGTGAAATGAGAAGCAGTGACTGAGTGAAATGGGATGCAGTGACTGAGGGACATGGGATGCAGTGACTGAGGGACATGGGATGCAGTGACACACGGACATGGGATGCAATGACTGATCGAAATGGGATGCAGTGACTGCGTGAAATGGGATGCAGTGACTGAGTGAAATGCGATGCAGTCACTGAGTGCAATGTGATGCAGTGACTCAGTGAAATGTGATGCAGTGACTGAGGGACATGGGACGCAGTGACACACGGACATGGGATGCAGTGACACACGGACATGGGATGCAGTAACACACGGACATGGGATGCAGTGACTCACGGACATGGGATGCAGTGCCTGATGGAATTGGGAAGCAGTGACTGCGTGAAATGCGATGCAGTCACTGAGTGCAATGTGATGCAGTGACTGCTTGAAATGGGATGCATCACTGAGTGCAATGGAATGCAGTGACTGGGTGAAACGGGATGCAGTCACTGATGGAAATTGGATGCAGTGACAGAGTGACATGAGCTGCAGTGTCTGAAGGAAATGTGATGCAGTGACTGAGGGAAATGGGATGCAGTGACTGAGGGAAATGGGATGCAGTGAGTCTGGGAAAATGAATTCATCGTCTGTGAGATACGGGAAACAGTGACTGATGGAAATGTGATGCAGTGACTGTGGTGAAAGGAGATGCAGTGATTGAGTAAACGTGATGCAGTGACTGAGTGAAATGTGATGCAGTGACTGAGTGAAATGTGATGCAGTGACTGAGTGAAATGTGATGCAGTGACTGAGTGAAATGTGATGCTGTGACTGAGTGAAATGTGATGCTGTGACTGAGTGAAATGGTATGTACTGACCGAGTGAAATGAGATGCAGTGACTGAGGGAAATGGGATGCAATCACTGAGTGAATTGCGATGCAGACACTGAGGGAAAGGAGATGCTGTGACGATGGGAAATGGGATGCAGTGACTGTGGGAAATTGAATGCAGCATCTGTGAGATAAGGGAAACAGTGAGTGATGGAAATGGGATGCAGTGACTATGGTGAAGGAGATGCAGTGACTGAGTGAAATGGGATGCAGTGACTGAGTAAAATACGATGCAGTGACTGAGTGAAATGTGATGCAGTGACTGCGTGAAATGGGATGCAGTGACTGTGGTGAAGGAGAGGCAGTGACTGTGGTGAAGGAGATGCAGTGACTGAAGGAAATGGGATACAGTGACTGAGTGAAATGGGATGCAGTGATTGAGTGAAATGGGATGCAGTGACTGAGGGAAATGGGATGCAGTGACTGACTGAAAGGAGATGCACTGTCTGATGGAAATGTGATGCAGTGACAGAGTGACATGAGCTGCAGTGACAGAGGTACTGGGAAGGAGTGACTGAGTTAATCGGGAATCAGTACCCGAGCGGGCTTGGGGTGCAGTGACTGAGGGAAATGGGATACAGTCCCTGAGCGAAAAGGGACGCACTGACTGAGTGAAATGGGATGCAGTGACTGAAGGACATGGGATGCAGTGACTGAGGGACATGAGATGCAGTGACTGAGAGACATGGGATGCAGTGACGCACGGACATGGGATGCAGTGACTGAGGGAATTGGGATGCAGTGACTGCGTGAAATGCGATGCAGTGACTGAGTGAAATGTGATTCAGTCACTGAGTGAATTGGGATGCAGTCACTGAGTGAAATGGGATGCAGTGACTGATGGAAATTGGATGCAGTGACAGAGTGACATGAGGTGCACTGACTGAGTGAAATGAGATGCAGTGCCTGATTGAAATGTGATGCAGTGAGTGAGGGAAATGGGATGCAGTGACTGAGTGAAATGAGATGCACTGACTGATGGAAATTGGATGCAGTGACAGAGCGACATGAGCTGCAGTGACTGAGTGAAATGAGAAGCTGAGAATGCACTGTCTGTGAGATACGAAAACAGTGACTGATGGAAATGGGATGCAGTGACTGTGGTGAAGGGGATGCAGTGACTGAGTGAAATGGGATACAGTGACTGAGTGAAATGCGATGCAGTGACTGTGTGAAATGGGATGCAGTGACTGATGGAAATGGGATGCAGTGACTGATGGAAATGGGATGCAGTGACTGCGTGAAATGTGATGTAGTGGCAGAGTGAAATGGGATGCAGTGACTGAGTGAAAAGGGATGCAGTGACTGCGTGAAATGGGACGCAGTGACTCAGTGAAATGTGATTCCGTCACTGAGTGAAATGTGATTACGTCACTGAGTGAACTGTGATGCAGTCACTGAGTCAAATAGGATGCAGTGGCTGAGTGAAATGGGATGCAGTGACTGAGGGACATGGGATGCTGTGACTTAGGGACATGGGATGCAGTGACTGAGGGACATGGGATGCAGTGACACACGGACATGGGATGCAGTGACTGGGTGAAATGGGATGCAGTGACTGATGGAAATTGGATGCAGTGACAGAGTGACATGAGCTGCAGTGTCTGATGGAAATGTGATGCAGTGACTGAGGGAAATGGGACGCAGTGACTGAGGGAAATGGGATGCAGTGAGTGTGGAAAATTGAATTCATCGTCTGTGAGATACGGGAAACAGTGACTGATGGAAATGTGATGCAGTGACTGTGGTGAAGGAGATGCAGTGATTTAGTAAATGGGATGCTTTGACCGAGTGAAATGTGATGCAGTGACTGAGTGAAATGTGATGCAGTGACTGAGTGAAATGTGATGCAGTGACTGAGGGACATGGGATGCAGTGACTGAGGGACATGAGCTGCAGTGACAGAGGTACTGGGAAGGAGTTTCTGAGTTAATAGGGAATCAGTGCCCGAGCGGGCTTGGGGTGCAGTGACTGAGGGAAATGGGATACAGTGCCTGACCGAAAAGGGACGCACTGACTGAGTGAAATGGGATGCAGTGACTGAGGGATATGGGATGCAGTGACTGAGGGACATGAGATGCAGTGACTGAGAGCCATGGGATGCAGTGTCACACAGACATGGGATGCAGTGACTGAGGGAAATGGGATGCAGTATTTGTCGGAAGGAGGATGCAATCACTGAGTGAAATGCGATGCAGAGACTGAGGGAAAGGAGATGCTGTGAATATGGGAAATGGGATGCAGTGAGTGTGGGAAATTGAATGCATCGTCTGTGAGATAAGGGAAATAGTGACTGATGGAAGTGTGATGCAGTGACTGTGGTGAAGGAGATGCAGTGACTGCTTGAAATGTGATGCAGTGACTGCTTGAAATGGGTTGCAGTGACTGAGTGAAATGGGATACAGTGACTGAGTGAAATGGGATGCAGTGACTGAGGAAAGTGGGATGCAGTGACTGAGTGAAATGGGATGCAGTGACTGAGTGAAATGTGATGCAGTGACTGAGTGAAATGTGATGCAGTGACCGAGTGAAATGAGATGCAGTGACTGAGCAAAATGGGATGCACTATTTTTGGGAAGGAGGATGCAATCACTGATTGAAATGAGATGCAGAGACTGTGGGAAAGGAGATGCTGTGACGGTGGGAAATGGGATGCAGTGACTCAGTGAAATGTGATTCAGTCACTGAGTGAAATGTGATTCCGTCACTGAGTGAAATATGATGCACTCACTGAGTGTACTGTGATTCAGTCACTGAGTGAACTGTGATGCAGTCACTGAGTGAACTGTGATGCAGTCACTGAGTGAACTGTGATGCAGTCACTGAGTGAAATGGGATGCAGTGGCTGAGGGAAATGTGATGCAGTGACTGAGTGAAATGGGATGCAGTATTTGTGGGAAGAAGGATGCAATCACTGAGTGAAATGAGATGATGAGACTGAGGGCAAGGAGATAGTGTGACTATGGGAAATGGGATGCACTGAGTGTGGGAAATTGAATGCAGCGTGTGTGAGATACGGGAAACAGTGACTGATGAAAATGGGATGCAGTAACTGTGTTGAAGGAGATGCAGTGACTGAGTGAAATGGGATGCAGTGACTGCGTGAAATGCGATGCAGTGACTGAGTGAAATGTGATTCAGTCACTGAGTGAATTGGGATGCATCACTGAGTGAAATGGGATGCAGTGACTGATGGAAATTGGATGCAGTGACAGAGTGACATGAGGTGCAGTGACTGATTGAAATGTGATGCAGTGACTGAGGGAAATGGGATGCAGTGACTGAGTGAAATGAGATGCACTGACTGATGGAAATTGGACGGAGTGACAGAGCGATTTGAGCTGCAGTGACTGAGTGAAATGAGAAGCTTAGAATGCACTGTCTGTGAGATACGAAAACAGTGACTGATGGAAATGGGATGCACTGACTGTGGTGAAGGGGATGCAGTGACTGAGTGAAATGCGATGCAGTGAATGAGTGAAATGAGATGCACTGACTGATGGAAATTGGATGCAGTGACAGAGCGACATGAGCTGCAGTGACTGAGTGAAATGGGATGCAGTGACTTAAGGAAAGGAAATGCAGTGTCTGTGGGAAATGGAATGCTGCGACTGAGGGAAATGGGATGGAGTGACTGACGGAAATGGGATGCAGTGACTGAGCGAAATGGGTGGCAGTGACGAGTGAAATGGGTTGCAGTGACTGAGTTTAATGGGATGCACTGACTGAGGGAAGTGCGATGCAGTGACTGAGGAAAATGGGATGCAGTGACTGAGGGAAATGGGATGCAGTGAATGAGGGACATGGGATGCAGTGACACATGGACATGGGATGCAGTGACCTGAGGGAATTGGGATGCCGTGACTGAGTG
Source organism: Stegostoma tigrinum (assembly GCF_030684315.1). Classification (NCBI taxonomy): domain Eukaryota; kingdom Metazoa; phylum Chordata; class Chondrichthyes; order Orectolobiformes; family Stegostomatidae; genus Stegostoma; species Stegostoma tigrinum. Next base: position 352,053 of record NW_026728121.1, on the reverse strand, counting down.
AAATGAGATGCATTGTTTGATGGAAATATGATGCAGTAACTGACGGAAATGAGATGCAGTGACTGACGGAAATGGGATGCAGTGACTAAGGGAAATGGGATGCAGTGACCGAGTGAAATGAGATGCAGTGACTGAGCAAAATGGGATGCACTATTTTTGGGAAGGAGGATGCAATCACTGATTGAAATGAGATGCAGAGACTGTGGGAAAGGAGATGCTGTGACGGTGGGAAATGGGATGCAGTGACTCAGTGAAATGTGATTCAGTCACTGAGTGAAATGTGATTCCGTCACTGAGTGAAATATGATGCACTCACTGAGTGTACTGTGATTCAGTCACTGAGTGAACTGTGATGCAGTCACTGAGTGAACTGTGATGCAGTCACTGAGTGAACTGTGATGCAGTCACTGAGTGAAATGGGATGCAGTGGCTGAGGGAAATGTGATGCAGTGACTGAGTGAAATGGGATGCAGTATTTGTGGGAAGAAGGATGCAATCACTGAGTGAAATGAGATGATGAGACTGAGGGCAAGGAGATGGTGTGACTATGGGAAATGGGATGCACTGAGTGTGGGAAATTGAATGCAGCGTGTGTGAGATACGGGAAACAGTGACTGATGAAAATGGGATGCAGTAACTGTGTTGAAGGAGATGCAGTGACTGAGTGAAATGCGATGCAGTGACTGCGTGAAATGCGATGCAGTGACTGAGTGAAATGTGATTCAGTCACTGAGTGAAATGTGATTCAGTCACTGAGTGAATTGGGATGCATCACTGAGTGAAATGGGATGCAGTGACTGATGGAAATTGGATGCAGTGACAGAGTGACATGAGGTGCAGTGACTGATTGAAATGTGATGCAGTGACTGTGGTACTGGGAAGGAGTGACTGAGTGAAATGCAATGCAGTGACTGAGTGAAATGAGATGCACTGACTGATGGAAATTGGACGGAGTGACAGAGCGACATGAGCTGCAGTGACTGAGTGAAATGAGAAGCTTAGAATGCACTGTCTGTGAGATACGAAAACAGTGACTGATGGAAATGGGATGCACTGACTGTGGTGAAGGGGATGCAGTGACTGAGTGAAATGCGATGCAGTGAATGAGTGAAATGAGATGCACTGACTGATGGAAATTGGATGCAGTGACAGAGCGACATGAGCTGCAGTGACTGAGTGAAATGGGATGCAGTGACTTAAGGAAAGGAAATGCAGTGTCTGTGGGAAATGGAATGCTGCGACTGAGGGAAATGGGATGGAGTGACTGACGGAAATGGGATGCAGTGACTGAGTGAAATGAGATGCACTGACTGATGGAAATTGGACGGAGTGACAGAGCGATTTGAGCTGCAGTGACTGAGTGAAATGAGAAGCTTAGAATGCACTGTCTGTGAGATACGAAAACAGTGACTGATGGAAATGGGATGCACTGACTGTGGTGAAGGGGATGCAGCGACTGAGTGAAATGTGATGCAGCGACTGAGTGAAATGTGATGCAGTGACTGCGTGAAATGCGACACAGTGACTGCGTGAAATGCGCCACAGTGACTGCGTGAAATGCGATGCAGTGACTGCGTGAAATGGGATGCAGTGACGACGTGAAATGGGACGCAGTGACTGTGTGTAATGTGATTTAGTCACTGAGTGAAATGTGATTCCGTCACTGAGTGAAATATGATGGACTCACTGAGTGTACTGTGATTCATTCACTGAGTGAACTGTGATGCAGTTACTGAGTGAATTGGGATTCAGTGGCTGAATGAAATGAGATGCAGTGACTGAGTGAAATGAGATGCAGTGACTGAATGAAATGAGATGGAGTGACTGAGTGAAATGCGATGCAGTGACTGAGTGAAATGCGATGCAGTGACTGAGTGAAATGCGATGCAGTGACTGAGTGAAATGCGATGCAGTGACTGAGTGAAATGCGATGCAGTGACTGAGTGAAATGCGATGCAGTGACTGAGTGAAATGGGATGCAGTGAATGAGTGAAATGAGATGCACTGACTGATGGAAATTGGATGCAGTGACAGAGTGACATGAGCTGCAGTGACTGAGTGAAATGAGATGCATTGTTTGATGGAAGTATGATGCAGTAACTGACGGAAATGAGATGCAGTGACTGAGGGAAATGGGATGCAGTGACTTAGGGAAATGGGATGCAGTGTCTGTGTGAAATGCGGTGCAGTGACTGCGTGAAATGCGGTACAGTGACTGCGTGAAATGGGATGCATCACTGAGTGAAATGGGATGCAGTGACAGATGGAAATGGGATGCAGTGACTGAGTGAAATAGGATGCAGTGACTGTGGTACTGGGAAGGAGTGACTGAGTGAAATGCGATGCAGTGACTGAGTGAAATGAGATGCACTGACTGATGGAAATTGGACGGAGTGACAGAGCGATTTGAGCTGCAGTGACTGAGTGAAATGAGAAGCTTAGAATGCACTGTCTGTGAGATACGAAAACAGTGACTGATGGAAATGGGATGCACTGACTGTGGTGAAGGGGATGCAGTGACTGAGTGAAATGTGATGCAGCGACTGAGTGAAATGTGATGCAGTGACTGCGTGAAATGCGACACAGTGACTGCGTGAAATGCGCCACAGTGACTGCGTGAAATGCGATGCAGTGACTGCGTGAAATGGGATGCAGTGACGACGTGAAATGGGACGCAGTGACTGAGTGTAATGTGATTTAGTCACTGAGTGAAATGTGATTCCGTCACTGAGTGAAATATGATGGACTCACTGAGTGTACTGTGATTCATTCACTGAGTGAACTGTGATGCAGTTACTGAGTGAATTGGGATTCAGTGGCTGAATGAAATGAGATGCAGTGACTGAGTGAAATGAGATGCAGTGACTGAATGAAATGAGATGGAGTGACTGAGTGAAATGCGATGCAGTGACTGAGTGAAATGCGATGCAGTGACTGAGTGAAATGCGATGCAGTGACTGAGTGAAATGCGATGCAGTGACTGAGTGAAATGCGATGCAGTGACTGAGTGAAATGGGATGCAGTGAATGAGTGAAATGAGATGCACTGACTGATGGAAATTGGATGCAGTGACAGAGTGACATGAGCTGCAGTGACTGAGTGAAATGAGATGCATTGTTTGATGGAAGTATGATGCAGTAACTGACGGAAATGAGATGCAGTGACTGAGGGAAATGGGATGCAGTGACTTAGGGAAATGGGATGCAGTGTCTGTGTGAAATGCGGTGCAGTGACTGCGTGAAATGCGGTACAGTGACTGCGTGAAATGGGATGCATCACTGAGTGAAATGGGATGCAGTGACAGATGGAAATGGGATGCAGTGACTGAGTGAAATGGGATGAAGTGACTGAGGAAAGTGGGATGCAGTGACTGAGTGAAATGGGATGCAGTGACTGAGTGAAATGGGATGCAGTGACTGAGGGAAGTGGGATGATGTGACTGAGGGAAATGGGATGCAGTGCCCGAGTGAAATGAGATGCAGTGACTGAGCGAAATGGGATGCACTATTTTTGGGTAGTAGGATGCAATCACTGATTGAAATGAGATGCAGAGACTGTGGAAAAGGAGATGCTGTGTCTATGGGAAATGGGATACAGTGAGTGTCGGAAATTGAATGCAGCGTCTGTGAGATAGGGGAACCAGTGACTGATGGAAATGGGATGCTGTGACTGTGGTGAAGGAGATGCAGTGATGGAGTGAATTGGGATGCAGTGACTGACTGAAATGTGATGCAGTGACTGAGTGACATGTGATGCAGTGACTGAGTGAAATGCGATGCAGTGACTGAGTGAAATGCGATGCAGTGACTGAGTGAAATGCGATGCAGTGACTGCGTGAAATGCGATGCAGTGACTGCGTGAAATGGGATGCAGTGACTGCGTGTAATGGGACGCAGTGACTCAGTGAAATGTGATTCCGTCACTGTGTGAAATATGATGCACTCACTGAGTGTACTGTGATTCAGTCACTGAGTGAACTGTGATTCAGTCACTGAGTGAAATAGGATGAAGTGGCAGAGTGAAATGGGATGCAGTGACTGAGTGAAATGAGAAGCAGTGACTGAGTGAAATGGGATGCAGTGACTGAGGGACATGGGATGCAGTGACTGAGGGACATGGGATGCAGTGACACACGGACATGGGATGCAATGACTGATCGAAATGGGATGCAGTGACTGCGTGAAATGGGATGCAGTGACTGAGTGAAATGCGATGCAGTCACTGAGTGCAATGTGATGCAGTGACTCAGTGAAATGTGATGCAGTGACTGAGGGACATGGGACGCAGTGACACACGGACATGGGATGCAGTGACACACGGACATGGGATGCAGTGACACACGGACATGGGATGCAGTGACTCACGGACATGGGATGCAGTGCCTGATGGAATTGGGATGCAGTGACTGCGTGAAATGCGATGCAGTCACTGAGTGCAATGTGATGCAGTGACTGCTTGAAATGGGATGCATCACTGAGTGCAATGGAATGCAGTGACTGGGTGAAACGGGATGCAGTCACTGATGGAAATTGGATGCAGTGACAGAGTGACATGAGCTGCAGTGTCTGAAGGAAATGTGATGCAGTGACTGAGGGAAATGGGATGCAGTGACTGAGGGAAATGGGATGCAGTGAGTCTGGGAAAATGAATTCATCGTCTGTGAGATACGGGAAACAGTGACTGATGGAAATGTGATGCAGTGACTGTGGTGAAAGGAGATGCAGTGATTGAGTAAACGTGATGCAGTGACTGAGTGAAATGTGATGCAGTGACTGAGTGAAATGTGATGCAGTGACTGAGTGAAATGTGATGCAGTGACTGAGTGAAATGTGATGCAGTGACTGAGTGAAATGTGATGCTGTGACTGAGTGAAATGGTATGTACTGACCGAGTGAAATGAGATGCAGTGACTGAGGGAAATGGGATGCAATCACTGAGTGAATTGCGATGCAGACACTGAGGGAAAGGAGATGCTGTGACGATGGGAAATGGGATGCAGTGACTGTGGGAAATTGAATGCAGCATCTGTGAGATAAGGGAAACAGTGAGTGATGGAAATGGGATGCAGTGACTATGGTGAAGGAGATGCAGTGACTGAGTGAAATGGGATGCAGTGACTGAGTAAAATACGATGCAGTGACTGAGTGAAATGTGATGCAGTGACTGCGTGAAATGGGATGCAGTGACTGTGGTGAAGGAGATGCAGTGACTGAAGGAAATGGGATACAGTGACTGAGTGAAATGGGATGCAGTGATTGAGTGAAATGGGATGCAGTGACTGAGTGAAATGGGATGCAGTGACTGAGGGAAATGGGATGCAGTGACTGACTGAAAGGAGATGCACTGTCTGATGGAAATGTGATGCAGTGACAGAGTGACATGAGCTGCAGTGACAGAGGTACTGGGAAGGAGTGACTGAGTTAATCGGGAATCAGTACCCGAGCGGGCTTGGGGTGCAGTGACTGAGGGAAATGGGATACAGTCCCTGAGCGAAAAGGGACGCACTGACTGAGTGAAATGGGATGCAGTGACTGAAGGACATGGGATGCAGTGACTGAGGGACATGAGATGCAGTGACTGAGAGACATGGGATGCAGTGACGCACGGACATGGGATGCAGTGACTGAGGGAATTGGGATGCAGTGACTGAGTGAAATGTGATTCAGTCACTGAGTGAATTGGGATGCAGTCACTGAGTGAAATGGGATGCAGTGACTGATGGAAATTGGATGCAGTGACAGAGTGACATGAGGTGCACTGACTGAGTGAAATGAGATGCAGTGCCTGATTGAAATGTGATGCAGTGAGTGAGGGAAATGGGATGCAGTGACTGAGTGAAATGAGATGCACTGACTGATGGAAATTGGATGCAGTGACAGAGCGACATGAGCTGCAGTGACTGAGTGAAATGAGAAGCTGAGAATGCACTGTCTGTGAGATACGAAAACAGTGACTGATGGAAATGGGATGCAGTGACTGTGGTGAAGGGGATGCAGTGACTGAGTGAAATGGGATACAGTGACTGAGTGAAATGTGATGCAGTGACTGTGTGAAATGGGATGCAGTGACTGATGGAAATGGGATGCAGTGACTGATGGAAATGGGATGCAGTGACTGCGTGAAATGTGATGTAGTGGCAGAGTGAAATGGGATGCAGTGACTGAGTGAAAAGGGATGCAGTGACTGCGTGAAATGGGACGCAGTGACTCAGTGAAATGTGATTCCGTCACTGAGTGAAATGTGATTACGTCACTGAGTGAACTGTGATGCAGTCACTGAGTCAAATAGGATGCAGTGGCTGAGTGAAATGGGATGCAGTGACTGAGGGACATGGGATGCTGTGACTTAGGGACATGGGATGCAGTGACTGAGGGACATGGGATGCAGTGACACACGGACATGGGATGCAGTGACTGGGTGAAATGGGATGCAGTGACTGATGGAAATTGGATGCAGTGACAGAGTGACATGAGCTGCAGTGTCTGATGGAAATGTGATGCAGTGACTGAGGGAAATGGGACGCAGTGACTGAGGGAAATGGGATGCAGTGAGTGTGGAAAATTGAATTCATCGTCTGTGAGATACGGGAAACAGTGACTGATGGAAATGTGATGCAGTGACTGTGGTGAAGGAGATGCAGTGATTTAGTAAATGGGATGCTTTGACCGAGTGAAATGTGATGCAGTGACTGAGTGAAATGTGATGCAGTGACTGAGTGAAATGTGATGCAGTGACTGAGGGACATGGGATGCAGTGACTGAGGGACATGAGCTGCAGTGACAGAGGTACTGGGAAGGAGTTTCTGAGTTAATAGGGAATCAGTGCCCGAGCGGGCTTGGGGTGCAGTGACTGAGGGAAATGGGATACAGTGCCTGACCGAAAAGGGACGCACTGACTGAGTGAAATGGGATGCAGTGACTGAGGGATATGGGATGCAGTGACTGAGGGACATGAGATGCAGTGACTGAGAGCCATGGGATGCAGTGTCACACAGACATGGGATGCAGTGACTGAGGGAAATGGGATGCAGTATTTGTCGGAAGGAGGATGCAATCACTGAGTGAAATGCGATGCAGAGACTGAGGGAAAGGAGATGCTGTGAATATGGGAAATGGGATGCAGTGAGTGTGGGAAATTGAATGCATCGTCTGTGAGATAAGGGAAATAGTGACTGATGGAAGTGTGATGCAGTGACTGTGGTGAAGGAGATGCAGTGACTGCTTGAAATGTGATGCAGTGACTGCTTGAAATGGGTTGCAGTGACTGAGTGAAATGGGATACAGTGACTGAGTGAAATGGGATGCAGTGACTGAGGAAAGTGGGATGCAGTGACTGAGTGAAATGGGATGCAGTGACTGAGTGAAATGGGATGCAGTGACTGAGTGAAATGTGATGCAGTGACTGAGTGAAATGTGATGCAGTGACTGAGTGAAATGTGATGCAGTGACTGAGTGAAATGAGATGCAGTGACTGAGGGAAATGGGATGCAATCACTGAGTGAATTGCGATGCGGACACTGAGGGAAAGGAGATGCTGTGACGATGGGAAATGGGATGCAGTGACTGTGGGAAATTGAATGCAGCATCTGTGAGATAAGGGAAACAGTGAGTGATGGAAATGGGATGCAGTGACTGAGTGAAATGGGATGCAGTGACTGAGGGAAGTGGGATGCTGTGACTGAGGGAAATGGGATGCAGTGCCCGAGTGAAATGAGATGCAGTGACTGAGCGAAATGGGATGCACTATTTTTGGGTAGTAGGATGCAATCACTGATTGAAATGAGATGCAGAGACTGTGGAAAAGGAGATGCTGTGTCTATGGGAAATGGGACACAGTGAGTGTCGGAAATTGAATGCAGCGTCTGTGAGATAGGGGAACCAGTGACTGATGGAAATGGGATGCTGTGACTGTGGTGAAGGAGATGCAGTGATGGAGTGAATTGGGATGCAGTGACTGACTGAAATGTGATGCAGTGACTGAGTGACATGTGATGCAGTGACTGAGTGAAATGGGATGCAGTGACTGCGTGAAATGCGATGCAGTGACTGCGTGAAATGCGATGCAGTGACTGCGTGAAATGGGATGCAGTGACTGCGTGTAATGGGACGCAGTGACTCAGTGAAATGTGATTCTGTCACTGAGTGAATTGTGATTCCGTCACTGTGTGAAATATGATGCACTCACTGAGTGTACTGTGATTCAGTCACTGAGTGAACTGTGATTCCGTCACTGAGTGAAATAGGATGAAGTGGCAGAGTGAAATGGGATGCAGTGACTGAGTGAAATGAGAAGCAGTGACTGAGTGAAATGGGATGCAGTGACTGAGGGACATGGGATGCAGTGACTGAGGGACATGGGATGCAGTGACACACGGACATGGGATGCAATGACTGATCGAAATGGGATGCAGTGACTGCGTGAAATGGGATGCAGTGACTGAGTGAAATGCGATGCAGTCACTGAGTGCAATGTGATGCAGTGACTCAGTGAAATGTGATGCAGTGACTGAGGGACATGGGACGCAGTGACACACGGACATGGGATGCAGTGACACACGGACATGGGATGCAGTGACACACGGACATGGGATGCAGTGACTCACGGACATGGGATGCAGTGCCTGATGGAATTGGGATGCAGTGACTGCGTGAAATGCGATGCAGTCACTGAGTGCAATGTGATGCAGTGACTGCTTGAAATGGGATGCATCACTGAGTGCAATGGAATGCAGTGACTGGGTGAAACGGGATGCAGTCACTGATGGAAATTGGATGCAGTGACAGTGACATGAGCTGCAGTGTCTGAAGGAAATGTGATGCAGTGACTGAGGGAAATGGGATGCAGTGACTGAGGGAAATGGGATGCAGTGAGTCTGGGAAAATGAATTCATCGTCTGTGAGATACGGGAAACAGTGACTGATGGAAATGTGATGCAGTGACTGTGGTGAAAGGAGATGCAGTGATTGAGTAAACGTGATGCAGTGACTGAGTGAAATGTGATGCAGTGACTGAGTGAAATGTGATGCAGTGACTGAGTGAAATGTGATGCAGTGACTGAGTGAAATGTGATGCAGTGACTGAGTGAAATGTGATGCTGTGACTGAGTGAAATGGTATGTACTGACCGAGTGAAATGAGATGCAGTGACTGAGGGAAATGGGATGCAGTGATTGAGTGAAATGGGATGCAGTGACTGAGTGAAATGGGATGCAGTGACTGAGGGAAATGGGATGCAGTGACTGACTGAAAGGAGATGCACTGTCTGATGGAAATGTGATGCAGTGACAGAGTGACATGAGCTGCAGTGACAGAGGTACTGGGAAGGAGTGACTGAGTTAATCGGGAATCAGTACCCGAGCGGGCTTGGGGTGCAGTGACTGAGGGAAATGGGATACAGTCCCTGAGCGAAAAGGGACGCACTGACTGAGTGAAATGGGATGCAGTGACTGAAGGACATGGGATGCAGTGACTGAGGGACATGAGATGCAGTGACTGAGAGACATGGGATGCAGTGACGCACGGACATGGGATGCAGTGACTGAGGGAATTGGGATGCAGTGACTGAGGGAAATGGGATGCAGTGACTGCGTGAAATGCGATGCAGTGACTGAGTGAAATGTGATTCAGTCACTGAGTGAATTGGGATGCAGTCACTGAGTGAAATGGGATGCAGTGACTGATGGAAATTGGATGCAGTGACAGAGTGACATGAGGTGCACTGACTGAGTGAAATGAGATGCAGTGCCTGATTGAAATGTGATGCAGTGAGTGAGGGAAATGGGATGCAGTGACTGAGTGAAATGAGATGCACTGACTGATGGAAATTGGATGCAGTGACAGAGCGACATGAGCTGCAGTGACTGAGTGAAATGAGAAGCTGAGAATGCACTGTCTGTGAGATACGGGAAACAGTGACTGATGGAAATGGGATGCAGTGACTGTGGTGAAGGGGATGCAGTGACTGACTGAAATGGGATACAGTGACTGACTGAAATGCGATGCAGTGACTGATGGAAATGGGATGCAGTGACTGATGGAAATGGGATGCAGTGACTGCGTGAAATGTGATGTAGTGGCAGAGTGAAATGGGATGCAGTGACTGAGTGAAAAGGGATGCAGTGACTGCGTGAAATGGGACGCAGTGACTCAGTGAAATGTGATTCCGTCACTGAGTGAAATGTGATTACGTCACTGAGTGAACTGTGATGCAGTCACTGAGTCAAATAGGATGCAGTGGCTGAGTGAAATGGGATGCAGTGACTGAGGGACATGGGACGCTGTGACTTAGGGACATGGGATGCAGTGACTGAGGGACATGGGATGCAGTGACACACGGACATGGGATGCAGTGACTGGGTGAAATGGGATGCAGTGACTGATGGAAATTGGATGCAGTGACAGAGTGACATGAGCTGCAGTGTCTGATGGAAATGTGATGCAGTGACTGAGGGAAATGGGACGCAGTGACTGAGGGAAATGGGATGCAGTGAGTGTGGAAAATTGAATTCATCGTCTGTGAGATACGGGAAACAGTGACTGATGGAAATGTGATGCAGTGACTGTGGTGAAGGAGATGCAGTGATTTAGTAAATGGGATGCTTTGACCGAGTGAAATGTGATGCAGTGACTGAGTGAAATGTGATGCAGTGACTGAGTGAAATGTGATGCAGTGACTGAGGGACATGGGATGCAGTGACTGAGGGACATGAGCTGCAGTGACAGAGGTACTGGGAAGGAGTTTCTGAGTTAATAGGGAATCAGTGCCCGAGCGGGCTTGGGATGCAGTGACTGAGGGAAATGGGATACAGTGCCTGACCGAAAAGGGACGCACTGACTGAGTGAAATGGGATGCAGTGACTGAGGGATATGGGATGCAGTGACTGAGGGACATGAGATGCAGTGACTGAGAGCCATGGGATGCAGTGTCACACAGACATGGGATGCAGTGACTGAGGGAAATGGGATGCAGTATTTGTCGGAAGGAGGATGCAATCACTGAGTGAAATGCGATGCAGAGACTGAGGGAAAGGAGATGCTGTGAATATGGGAAATGGGATGCAGTGAGTGTGGGAAATTGAATGCATCGTCTGTGAGATAAGGGAAATAGTGACTGATGGAAGTGTGATGCAGTGACTGTGGTGAAGGAGATGCAGTGACTGCTTGAAATGTGATGCAGTGACTGCCTGAAATGGGTTGCAGTGACTGAGTGAAATGGGATGCAGTGACTGAGTGAAATGGGATGCAGTGACTGAGTGAAATGGGATGCAGTGACTGAGTGAAATGGGATGCAGTGACTGAGGGAAGTGGGATGCTGTGACTGAGGGAAATGGGATGCAGTGCCCGAGTGAAATGAGATGCAGTGACTGAGCGAAATGGGATGCACTATTTTTGGGTAGTAGGATGCAATCACTGATTGAAATGAGATGCAGAGACTGTGGGAAAGGAGATGCTGTGTCTATGGGAAATGGGATACAGTGAGTGTCGGAAATTGAATGCAGCGTCTGTGAGATAGGGGAACCAGTGACTGATGGAAATGGGATGCTGTGACTGTGGTGAAGGAGATGCAGTGATGGAGTGAATTGGGATGCAGTGACTGACTGAAATGTGATGCAGTGACTGAGTGACATGTGATGCAGTGACTGAGTGACATGTGATGCAGTGACTGAATGAAATGGGATGCAGTCACTGAGTGAAATAGGATGCAGTGGCTGAGTGAAATGGGATGCAGTGACTGAGTGAAATGAGATGCAGTGACTGAGTGAAATGAGATGCAGTGACTGAGTGAAATGCGATGCAGTGGCTGAGGTACTGGGAAGGAGTGACTGAGTTAATCGGGATGCAGTGCCCGAGCGGGCTTGGTGTGCAGTGACTGAGTGAAATGGGATGCAGTGATTTCAGGAAAGGAAATGCAGTGTCTGTGGGAAATGGAATGCTGCGACTGAGGGAAATGGGATGGAGTGACTGACGGAAATTGGATGCAGTGACTGAGCGAAATGGGATGCAGTGACTGAGTGAAATGGGTTGCAGTGACTGAGTGAAATGGGATGCAGTGACTGAGTGAAATGGGATGCAGTGACTGAGTGAAATGGGATGCAGTGACTGAGGAAAGTGGGATGCAGTGACTGAGTGAAATGGGATGCAGTGCCCGAGTGAAATGAGATGCAGTGACTGAGCGAAATGGGATGCACTATTTTTGGGTAGTAGGATGCAATCACTGATTGAAATGAGATGCAGAGACTGTGGAAAAGGAGATGCTGTGTCTATGGGAAATGGGACACAGTGAGTGTCGGAAATTGAATGCAGCGTCTGTGAGATAGGGGAACCAGTGACTGTTGGAAATGGGATGCTGTGACTGTGGTGAAGGAGATGCAGTGATGGAGTGAATTGGGATGCAGTGACTGACTGAAATGTGATGCAGTGACTGAGTGACATGTGATGCAGTGACTGAGTGAAATGGGATGCAGTGACTGCGTGAAATGCGATGCAGTGACTGCGTGAAATGCGATGCAGTGACTGCGTGAAATGGGATGCAGTGACTGCGTGTAATGGGACGCAGTGACTCAGTGAAATGTGATTCTGTCACTGAGTGAATTGTGATTCCGTCACTGTGTGAAATATGATGCACTCACTGAGTGTACTGTGATTCAGTCACTGAGTGAACTGTGATTCAGTCACTGAGTGAAATAGGATGAAGTGGCAGAGTGAAATGGGATGCAGTGACTGAGTGAAATGAGAAGTAGTGACTGAGTGAAATGAGAAGCAGTGGCTGAGTGAAATGGGATGCAGTGACTGAGGGACATGGGATGCAGTGACTGAGGGACATGGGATGCAGTGACACACGGACATGGGATGCAATGACTGATCGAAATGGGATGCAGTGACTGCGTGAAATGGGATGCAGTGACTGAGTGAAATGCGATGCAGTCACTGAGTGCAATGTGATGCAGTGACTCAGTGAAATGTGATGCAGTGACTGAGGGACATGGGACGCAGTGACACACGGACATGGGATGCAGTGACACACGGACATGGGATGCAGTGACACACGGACATGGGATGCAGTGCCTGATGGAATTGGGATGCAGTGACTGCGTGAAATGCGATGCAGTCACTCAGTGCAATGTGATGCAGTGACTGCTTGAAATGGGATGCATCACTGAGTGCAATGGAATGCAGTGACTGGGTGAAACGGGATGCAGTCACTGATGGAAATTGGATGCAGTGACAGAGTGACATGAGCTGCAGTGTCTGAAGGAAATGTGATGCAGTGACTGAGGGAAATGGGATGCAGTGACTGAGGGAAATGGGATGCAGTGAGTCTGGGAAAATGAATTCATCGTCTGTGAGATACGGGAAACAGTGACTGATGGAAATGTGATGCAGTGACTGTGGTGAAAGGAGATGCAGTGATTGAGTAAATGTGATGCAGTGACTGAGTGAAATGGGATGCAGTGACTGAGTGAAATGGGACGCAGTGACTGAGGGAAATGGGAGGCAGTGACTGAGGGACAGGAGGTACCGTTACTGAGGGAAATGGATTGCTCTGACTGAGGGTAATGGGATGCACTGTCTCAGTTCAATGAGATTCACTGTCTCAGTTAAATGGGATACAGTGACTGAGTGAAAAGGGATGCAGTGACTGATTGAAATTGGAGGCAGTGACTGAGTGAAATTGGAGGCAGTGACTGAGTGAAATGGGAGGCAGTGACTGAGTGAAATGGGAGGCAGTGACTGAGGGAAATGGGAGGCAGTGACTGAGGGAAATGGGAGGCAGTGACTGAGGGAAATGGGAGGCAGTGACTGAGGGAAATGGGAGGCAGTGACTGAGGGAAATGGGAGGCAGTGACTGAGGGAAATGGGAGGCAGTGACTCTGGGAAATGGGATGCACTGACTGAATGAGATGGGGTGCTCAGACTGAGTGAAATGTGATGCAGTGACTGAGGGAAAGGAGATGCAGTGACTGACTGAAATGGGAGGTAGTGACTGAGTGAAATGAGAGGGAGTGACTGAGTGAAGTGGGAGGCAGTGACTGAGTGAAGTGGGAGGCAGTGACAGAGGGTAATGGGATGCAGTGACAGAGGGGAATGGGATGCAGTGACTGAGCGTAATGGGATGCAGTGACTGAGCGTAATGGGATGCAGTGACTGAGCGTAATGGGATGCAGTGACTGAGTGAAATGGGATGCAGTGACTGAGTGAAATGGGATGCAGTGACTGAGGGAAATGGGATGCCGTGACTGAGGGAAATGGGATGCAGTGACTGACTGAAAGGAGATGCACTGTCTGATGGAAATGTGATGCAGTGACAGAGTGACATGAGCTGCAGTGACAGAGGTACTGGGAAGGAGTGACTGAGTTAATCGGGAATCAGTGCCCGAGCGGGCTTGGGGTGCAGTGACTGAGGGAAATGGGATACAGTCCCTGAGCGAAAAGGGACGCACTGACTGAGTGAAATGGGATGCAGTGACTGAAGGACATGGGATGCAGTGACTGAGGGACATGAGATGCAGTGACTGAGAGACATGGGATGCAGTGACGCACGGACATGGGATGCAGTGACTGAGGGAATTGGGATGCAGTGACTGAGGGAAATGGGATGCAGTGACTGCGTGAAATGCGATGCAGTGACTGAGTGAAATGTGATTCAGTCACTGAGTGAATTGGGATGCAGTCACTGAGTGAAATGGGATGCAGTGACTGATGGAAATTGGATGCAGTGACAGAGTGACATGAGGTGCACTGACTGAGTGAAATGAGATGCAGTGCCTGATTGAAATGTGATGCAGTGAGTGAGGGAAATGGGATGCAGTGACTGAGTGAAATGAGATGCACTGACTGATGGAAATTGGACGGAGTGACAGAGCGACATGAGCTGCAGTGACTGAGTGAAATGAGAAGCTGAGAATGCACTGTCTGTGAGATACGAAAACAGTGACTGATGGAAATGGGATGCAGTGACTGTGGTGAAGGGGATGCAGTGACTGAGTGAAATGGGATACAGTGACTGAGTGAAATGCGATGCAGTGACTGTGTGAAATGGGATGCAGTGACTGATGGAAATGGGATGCAGTGACTGCGTGAAATGTGATGTAGTGGCAGAGTGAAATGGGATGCAGTGACTGAGTGAAAAGGGATGCAGTGACTGTGTGAAATGGGACGCAGTGACTCAGTGAAATGTGATTCCGTCACTGAGTGAAATGTGATTACGTCACTGAGTGAACTGTGATGCAGTCACTGAGTCAAATAGGATGCAGTGGCTGAGTGAAATGGGATGCAGTGACTGAGGGACATGGGATGCTGTGACTTAGGGACATGGGATGCAGTGACTGAGGGACATGGGATGCAGTGACACACGGACATGGGATGCAGTGACTGGGTGAAATGGGATGCAGTGACTGATGGAAATTGGATGCAGTGACAGAGTGACATGAGCTGCAGTGTCTGATGGAAATGTGATGCAGTGACTGAGGGAAATGGGACGCAGTGACTGAGGGAAATGGGATGCAGTGAGTGTGGAAAATTGAATTCATCGTCTGTGAGATACGGGAAACAGTGACTGATGGAAATGTGATGCAGTGACTGTGGTGAAGGAGATGCAGTGATTTAGTAAATGGGATGCTTTGACCGAGTGAAATGTGATGCAGTGACTGAGTGAAATGTAATGCAGTGACTGAGTGAAATGTAATGCAGTGACTGAGTGAAATGTGATGCAGTGACTGAGGGACATGGGATGCAGTGACTGAGGGACATGAGCTGCAGTGACAGAGGTACTGGGAAGGAGTTTCTGAGTTAATAGGGAATCAGTGCCCAAGCGGGCTTGGGGTGCAGTGACTGAGGGAAATGGGATACAGTGCCTGACCGAAAAGGGACGCACTGACTGAGTGAAATGGGATGCAGTGACTGAGGGACATGAGATGCAGTGACTGAGAGCCATGGGATGCAGTGTCACACAGACATGGGATGCAGTGACTGAGGGAAATGGGATGCAGTATTTGTCGGAAGGAGGATGCAATCACTGAGTGAAATGCGATGCAGAGACTGAGGGAAAGGAGATGCTGTGAATATGGGAAATGGGATGCAGTGAGTGTGGGAAATTGAATGCATCGTCTGTGAGATAAGGGAAATAGTGACTGATGGAAGTGTGATGCAGTGACTGTGGTGAAGGAGATGCAGTGACTGCTTGAAATGTGATGCAGTGACTGCTTGAAATGGGATGCAGTGACTGAGTGAAATGGGATGCAGTGACTGAGTGAAATGGGATGCAGTGACTGAGTGAAATGGGATGCAGTGACTGAGGAAAGTGGGATGCAGTGACTGAGTGAAATGGGATGCAGTGACTGAGTGAAATGGGATGCAGTGACTGAGGGAAGTGGGATGCTGTGACTGAGGGAAATGGGATGCAGTGCCCGAGTGAAATGAGATGCAGTGACTGAGCGAAATGGGATGCACTATTTTTGGGTAGTAGGATGCAATCACTGATTGAAATGAGATGCAGAGACTGTGGGAAAGGAGATGCTGTGTCTATGGGAAATGGGATACAGTGAGTGTTGGAAATTGAATGCAGCGTCTGTGAGATAGGGGAACCACTGACTGATGGAAATGGGATGCTGTGACTGTGGTGAAGGAGATGCAGTGATGGAGTGAATTGGGATGCAGTGACTGACTGAAATGTGATGCAGTGACTGAGTGACATGTGATGCAGTGACTGAGTGACATGTGATGCAGTGACTGAGTGAAATGGGATGCAGTCACTGAGTGAAATAGGATGTAGTGGCTGAGTGAAATGGGATGCAGTGACTGAGTGAAATGCGATGCAGTGGCTGAGGTACTGGGAAGGAGTGACTGAGTTAATCGGGATGCAGTGCCCGAGCGGGCTTGGTGTGCAGTGACTGAGTGAAATGGGATGCAGTGATTTAAGGAAAGGAAATGCAGTGTCTGTGGGTAATGGAATGCTGCGACTGAGGGAAATGGGATGGAGTGACTGACGGAAATTGGATGCAGTGACTGAGCGAAATGGGATGCAGTGACTGAGTGAAATGGGTTGCAGTGACTGAGTGAAATGGGATGCAGTGACTGAGTGAAATGGGATGCAGTGACTGAGGAAAGTGGGATGCAGTGACTGAGTGAAATGGGATGCAGTGCCCGAGTGAAATGAGATGCAGTGACTGAGCGAAATGGGATGCACTATTTTTGGGTAGTAGGATGCAATCACTGATTGAAATGAGATGCAGAGACTGTGGAAAAGGAGATGCTGTGTCTATGGGAAATGGGACACAGTGAGTGTCGGAAATTGAATGCAGCGTCTGTGAGATAGGGGAACCAGTGACTGATGGAAATGGGATGCTGTGACTGTGGTGAAGGAGATGCAGTGATGGAGTGAATTGGGATGCAGTGACTGACTGACATGTGATGCAGTGACTGAGTGAAATGGGATGCAGTGACTGCGTGAAATGGGATGCAGTGACTGCGTGAAATGGGATGCAGTGACTGCGTGAAATGCGATGCAGTGACTGCGTGAAATGCGATGCAGTGACTGCGTGAAATGGGATGCAGTGACTCAGTGAAATGTGATTCTGTCACTGAGTGAACTGTGATTCAGTCACTGAGTGAAATAGGATGAAGTGGCAGAGTGAAATGGGATGCAGTGACTGAGTGAAATGAGAAGTAGTGACTGCGTGAAATGAGAAGCAGTGACTGAGTGAAATGGGATGCAGTGACTGAGGGACATGGGATGCAGTGACTGAGGGACATGGGATGCAGTGACACACGGACATGGGATGCAATGACTGATCGAAATGGGATGCAGTGACTGCGTGAAATGGGATGCAGTGACTGAGTGAAATGCGATGCAGTCACTGAGTGCAATGTGATGCAGTGACTCAGTGAAATGTGATGCAGTGACTGAGGGACATGGGACGCAGTGACACACGGACATGGGATGCAGTGACACACGGACATGGGATGCAGTGACACACGGACATGGGATGCAGTGCCTGATGGAATTGGGATGCAGTGACTGCGTGAAATGCGATGCAGTCACTGAGTGCAATGTGATGCAGTGACTGCTTGAAATGGGATGCATCACTGAGTGCAATGGAATGCAGTGACTGGGTGAAACGGGATGCAGTCACTGATGGAAATTGGATGCAGTGACAGAGTGACATGAGCTGCAGTGTCTGAAGGAAATGTGATGCAGTGACTGAGGGAAATGGGATGCAGTGACTGAGGGAAATGGGATGCAGTGAGTCTGGGAAAATGAATTCATCGTCTGTGAGATACGGGAAACAGTGACTAATGGAAATGTGATGCAGTGACTGTGGTGAAAGGAGATGCAGTGATTGAGTAAATGTGATGCAGTGACTGAGTGAAATGTGATGCAGTGACTGAGTGAAATGTGATGCAGTGACTGAGTGAAATGTGATGCAGTGACTGAGTGAAATGTGATGCTGTGACTGAGTGAAATGTGATGCTGTGACTGAGTGAAATGGTATGTACTGACCGAGTGAAATGAGATGCAGTGACTGAGGGAAATGGGATGCAATCACTGAGTGAATTGCGATGCAGACACTGAGGGAAAGGAGATGCTGTGACGATGGGAAATGGGATGCAGTGACTGTGGGAAATTGAATGCAGCATCTGTGAGATAAGGGAAACAGTGAGTGATGGAAATGGGATGCAGTGACTATGGTGAAGGAGATGCAGTGACTGAGTGAAATGGGATGCAGTGACTGAGTAAAATACGATGCAGTGACTGAGTGAAATGTGATGCAGTGACTGCGTGAAATGGGATGCAGTGACTGTGGTGAAGGAGATGCAGTGACTGAAGGAAATGGGATACAGTGACTGAGTGAAATGGGATGCAGTGATTGAGTGAAATGGGATGCAGTGACTGAGTGAAATGGGATGCAGTGACTGAGGGACATGGGATGCAGTGACTGAGGGAAATGGGATGCCGTGACTGAGGGAAATGGGATGCAGTGACTGACTGAAAGGAGATGCACTGTCTGATGGAAATGTGATGCAGTGACAGAGTGACATGAGCTGCAGTGACAGAGGTACTGGGAAGGAGTGACTGAGTTAATCGGGAATCAGTGCCCGAGCGGGCTTGGGGTGCAGTGACTGAGGGAAATGGGATACAGTCCCTGAGCGAAAAGGGACGCACTGACTGAGTGAAATGGGATGCAGTGACTGAAGGACATGGGATGCAGTGACTGAGGGACATGAGATGCAGTGACTGAGAGACATGGGATGCAGTGACGCACGGACATGGGATGCAGTGACTGAGGGAATTGGGATGCAGTGACTGAGGGAAATGGGATGCAGTGACTGCGTGAAATGCGATGCAGTGACTGAGTGAAATGTGATTCAGTCACTGAGTGAATTGGGATGCAGTCACTGAGTGAAATGGGATGCAGTGACTGATGGAAATTGGATGCAGTGACAGAGCGACATGAGCTGCAGTGACTGAGTGAAATGAGAAGCTGAGAATGCACTGTCTGTGAGATACGAAAACAGTGACTGATGGAAATGGGATGCAGTGACTGTGGTGAAGGGGATGCAGCGACTGACTGAAATGGGATACAGTGACTGACTGAAATGCGATGCAGTGACTGTGTGAAATGGGATGCAGTGACTGATGGAAATGGGATGCAGTGACTGCGTGAAATGTGATGTAGTGGCAGAGTGAAATGGGATGCAGTGACTGAGTGAAAAGGGATGCAGTGACTGCGTGAAATGGGACGCAGTGACTCAGTGAAATGTGATTCCGTCACTGAGTGAAATGTGATTCCGTCACTGAGTGAAATGTGATTACGTCACTGAGTGAACTGTGATGCAGTCACTGAGTCAAATAGGATGCAGTGGCTGAGTGAAATGGGATGCAGTGACTGAGGGACATGGGATGCTGTGACTTAGGGACATGGGATGCAGTGACTGAGGGACATGGGATGCAGTGACACACTGACATGGGATGCAGTGACTGGGTGAAATGGGATGCAGTGACTGATGGAAATTGGATGCAGTGACAGAGTGACATGAGCTGCAGTGTCTGATGGAAATGTGATGCAGTGACTGAGGGAAATGGGACGCAGTGACTGAGGGAAATGGGATGCAGTGAGTGTGGAAAATTGAATTCATCGTCTGTGAGATACGGGAAACAGTGACTGATGGAAATGTGATGCAGTGACTGTGGTGAAGGAGATGCAGTGATTTAGTAAATGGGATGCTTTGACCGAGTGAAATGTGATGCAGTGACTGAGTGAAATGTGATGCAGTGACTGAGTGAAATGTGATGCAGTGACTGAGGGACATGGGATGCAGTGACTGAGGGACATGAGCTGCAGTGACAGAGGTACTGGGAAGGAGTTTCTGAGTTAATAGGGAATCAGTGCCCGAGCGGGCTTGGGGTGCAGTGACTGAGGGAAATGGGATACAGTGCCTGACCGAAAAGGGACGCACTGACTGAGTGAAATGGGATGCAGTGACTGAGGGATATGGGATGCAGTGACTGAGGGACATGAGATGCAGTGACTTAGAGCCATGGGATGCAGTGACACACAGACATGGGATGCAGTGACTGAGGGAAATGGGATGCAGTATTTGTCGGAAGGAGGATGCAATCACTGAGTGAAATGCGATGCAGAGACTGAGGGAAAGGAGATGCTGTGAATATGGGAAATGGGATGCAGTGAGTGTGGGAAATTGAATGCATCGTCTGTGAGATAAGGGAAATAGTGACTGATGGAAGTGTGATGCAGTGACTGTGGTGAAGGAGATGCAGTGACTGCTTGAAATGTGATGCAGTGACTGCTTGAAATGTGATGCAGTGACTGCTTGAAATGGGATGCAGTGACTGAGGGAAATGGGATGCAGTGACTGAGTGAAATCGGATGCAGTGACTGAGTGAAATGTGATTTAGTCACTGAGTGAAATGGGATGCAGCCGCTGAGTGAAATGGGATGCATTACTGAGTACAATGGGATGCAGTGACCGGATGAAATGGGATGCAGTGACTGAGTGAAATCGGATGCAGTGACTGAGGGAAATGGGATGCACTGACCGAGTGAAATGAGATGCAGTGACTGACGGAAATGGGATGCAGTGACTCAGGGAAATGGGGTGCAGTATTTGTGGGAAGAAGGATGCAATCACTGAGTGAAATGAGATGATGAGACTGAGGGCAAGGTGATGCTGTGACTATGGGAAATGGGATGCACTGAGTATGGGAAATTGAATGCAGCGTCTGTGAGATACGGGAAACAGTGACTGATGGAAATGGGATGCAGTAACTGTGTTGAAGGAGATGCAGTGACTGAGTGAAATGGGATGCAGTGACTGAGTGAAATGGGATGCAGTGACTGAGTGAAATGTGATTCAGTCACTGAGTGAATTGGGATGCAGTCACTGAGTGAAATGGGATGCATCACTGAGTGAAATGGGATGCAGTGACTGATGGAAATTGGATGCAGTGACAGAGTGACATGAGGTCCAGTGACCGAGTGAAATGAGATGCAGTGTCTGATTGAAATGTGATGCAGTGACTGAGTGAAATGCGATGCAGTGGCGGAGTGAAATGCGATGCAGTGGCGGAGTGAAATGCGATGCAGTGGCGGAGTGAAATGCGATGCAGTGGCGGAGTGAAATGCGATGCAGTGGCGGAGTGAAATGCGATGCAGTGGCGGAGTGAAATGCGATGCAGTGGCGGAGTGAAATGCGATGCAGTGGCGGAGTGAAATGCGATGCAGTGGCGGAGTGAAATGCGATGCAGTGGCGGAGTGAAATGCGATGCAGTGGCGGAGTGAAATGCGATGCAGTGACTGAGTGAAATGCGATGCAGTGACTGTGTGAAATGGGATGCAGTGACTGTGTGAAATGGGACGCAGTGACTCAGTGAAATGTGATTCCGTCACTGAGTGAAATGTGATTACGTCACTGAGTGAAATATGATGCACTCACTGAGTGTACTGTGATTCAGTCACTGAGTGTACTGTGATTCAGTCACTGAGTGTACTGTGATTCAGTCACTGAGTGTACTGTGATTCAGTCACTGAGTGAACTGTGATTCAGTCACTGACTGAACTGTGATTCAGTCACTGAGTGAACTGTGATGCAGTCACTGAGTGAAATAGGATGCAGTGGCTGAGTGAAATGGGATGCAGTGACCTAGGGACATGGGATGCAGTGACTTAGGGACATGGGATGCAGTGACTGAGGGACATGGGATGCAGTGACACACGGACATGGGATGCAGTGACTGAGGGAATTGGGATGCAGTGATTGCGTGTAATGGAATGCAGTGACTGAGCGAAATGCGATGCAGTCACTGAGTGCAATGTGATGCAGTGACTGAGTGAAATGCGATGCAGTGACTGCTTGAAATGGGATGCAGTGACTGATGGAAATTGGATTCAGTGACAGAGTGACATGAGATGCAGTGTCTGATTGAAATGTGATGCAGTGACTGGGGGAAATGGGTTGCAGTGACTGGGGCAAATGGGCTGCAGTGCCTGAGTGAAATGGGATGCAATGCCTGAGTGAAATGGGATGCAGTGACTGATTGAAATGGGATGCAGTGACTGAGGGAAATGGGATACAGTGCCTGACCGAAAAGGGACGCACTGACTGAGTGAAATGGGATGCAGTGACTGAGGGACATGGGATGCAGTGACTGAGGGACATGAGATGCAGTGACTGAGGGTAATGGGACGCAGTGACTGAGGGCAATGGGATGCAGTGACTGAGGGACAGGAGGTGCCGTTACTGAGGGAATGGAGATACAGTGACTGTGGAAAGGAGATGCAGTGACTGTGGGAAATGGAATGCTGTGACTGAGGGTAATGGGATGCACTGTCTCAGTTCAATGAGATTCACTGTCTCAGTTAAATGGGCTGCAGTGACTGAGTGAAATGGGATGCTGTGACTGAGTGAAATGGGATGCAGTGACTGAGGGAAATGGGATGCAGTGACTGTGGGAATTGGGTTGCAGTGACTATAGGAAAAGGTTGCAGTGACTGCGGGTAATGGGATGCAGTGACTGAGGGTAATGGGATGCAGTGACTGAGTGAAATGGGATGCAGTGACTGAGTGAAATGTGATGCAGTCACTGAGTGAAATGTGATGCAGTCACTGAGGGAAATGCGATGCAGTGACTGAGGGTAATGTGATGCAGTGGCTGAGTGAAATGCGATGCTGTGACTGCGGAAGGGACATGCAGTGACTGAGTGAAATGGGGTGCTGTGACTCGGTGAAATGTGATGCAGTGACTGAGTGAAATGGGATGCAGTCACTGAGTGAAATGGGATGCAGTCACTGAGTGAAATGGGAAGCAGTCACTGAGGGAAATGAAATGCAGGGACTGAGGGTTATGAGACGCAGTGACTGAATGAAATGCGATGCAGTGACTGTGGGAAATGGGATGCAGTGACTTAGTGAAATGAAATGCAGTGACTGAGGGAAAGGAGATGCAGTGACTGTGGGAAATGGGTTGCAGTGCCTGAGTGAAATGGGCCGCAGTGCCTGAGTGAAATGGGCCGCAGTGCCTGAGTGAAATGGGATGCAGTGCCTGAGTGAAATGGGACGCAGTGCCTGAGGGTAATGGGGTGCACTGACTGAATGAAATGCGATGCAGTGACTGTGGGAAATGGGATGCCGTGACTGTGGGGAATAAGGGGTGGGGACTGAGGGTAATGCGATGCAGTGACTGAGTGAAATGCGATGCAGTGACAAAGGGAAGGACATGCAGTGACTATGGCAAATGGGATGCACTGACTGAGTGAGATGGGGTGCCGGGACTGTGGGGAGTAGGGTGTGGTGACTGATGGAAATTGATTTACTGTCTCAGTTGAACAGGATTCACTGTCTCCGTTAAATGGGATGCAGTGACTGAGTGAAATGTTATGTCGTGACTGATTGAAATGGGATGCAGTGACTGATCGAAATGAGTTGCAGTGACAGAGGGAAATGAGATGCAGTGAATGAGACAGAAGGTGCCGTGAATGAATGAAATGAGGTGCCATGACTGAGGGAAAGTAGATGCAGTGACTGAGAGAAAGGAGATGCAGTGACCGTGGGAAATGGATTGCAGTGACTGAGGGAAATGGGATGCAGTGCCTGAGTGAAATGGGATGCAGTGCCTGAGTGAAATGGGCTGCAGTGCCTGAGTGAAATGGGATGCAGTGACTGACTGAAATGGGATGCAGTGACTGAGGTACGTGGGCTGCAGTGCCCGAGTGAAATGGGCTGCAGTGCCTGAGTGAAATGGGCTGCAGTGCCTGAGGGATAATGGGATGCATTGACTGATGGAAATGGGATGCAGTGACTGAGGGAATTGAGATGCAGTGACTGAACGAAATGAGATGCAGTGACTGAGAGAAATGAGATGCAGTGACAGAGGGAAATGAGATGCAGTGACAGAGGGAAATGAGATGCAGTGACTGAGGGACAGGTGGTGCCGTGACTGAGGGACAGGTGGTGCCGTGACTGAGGGACAGGAGGTGCTGTGACTGTGGGAAATGAGATGCAGTGACTGTGGGAAAGGAGATGCAGTGACTGTGGGAAATGGGTTGCAGTGACTGTGAGAAAAGTTTGCAGTGACTGTGGGAAAAGGGAGGCAGTGTCTGAGTGAAATGGGATACAGTGACTGAGTGAAAAGGGATGCAGTGACTGAGTGAAAAGGGATGCAGTGACTGAGTGAAATGGGATGCAGTGACTGAGTGAAATGGGATGCAGTGACTGAGGGTAATGGGACGCAGTGACTGAGGGTAATGGGACGCAGTGACTGAGGGTAATGGGACGCAGTGACTGAGGGAAATGAGATGCAGTGACTGCGGGAAAGGAGATGCAGTGACTGAGGGAAATGAGATGCAGTGCCTGTGTGAAATGGGATGCAGTGCCTGAGTGAAATGGGATGCAGTGACTGTGGGAAATGGGATGCAGTGACTGTACGAAAAGGTTGCAGTGATTGAGTGAAATGCGATGCATTGACTGAGGGAAAGGAGATGCAGTGACTGTGGGAAATGGAATGCTGTTACTGAGGGTAATGGGATGCTGTGACTGAGAGAAATGGGATGCTGTGACTGAGTGAAATGGGATGCAGTGACTGTGGGAAACGTTTGCTGTGACTGTGGGAAACGGGAGGCAGTGACTGAGGGAAATGGGACGCAGTGACTGAGTGTAATGGGATGCAATCACTGAGTGAAAAGGGATGCAGTAACTGAGTGAAAAGGGATGCAGTGACTGAGTGAAAAGGGATGCAGTGACTGAGTGAAAAGGGATGCAGTGACTGAGGGTAATGTGGTGCAGTGCCTGAGTGAAATGGGATGCAGTGACTGAGTGAAATGGGATGCAGTGACTGAGTGAAATGGGACGCAGTGACTGAGGGAAATGGGAGGCAGTGACTGAGGGACAGGAGGTGCCGTTACTGAGGGAAATGGATTGCTCTGACTGAGGGTAATGGGATGCACTGTCTCAGTTCAATGAGATTCACTGTCTCAGTTAAATGGGATGCAGTGACTGAGTGAAAAGGGATGCAGTGACTGAGTGAAATGGGAGGCAGTGACTGAGTGAAATGGGAGGCAGTGACTGAGTGAAATGGGAGGCAGTGACTGAGGGAAATGGGAGGCAGTGACTGAGTGAAATTGGAAGCAGTGACTGAGGGAAATGGGAGGCAGTGACTCTGGGAAATGGGATGCACTGACTGAATGAGATGGGGTGCTCAGACTGAGTGAAATGTGATGCAGTGACTGAGGGAAAGGAGATGCAGTGACTGACTGAAATGGGAGGTAGTGACTGAGTGAAATGAGAGGGAGTGACTGAGTGAAGTGGGAGGCAGTGACTGAGTGAAGTGGGATGCAGTGACTGAGGGTAATGGGATGCAGTGACAGAGGGGAATGGGATGCAGTGACTGAGCGTAATGGGATGCAGTGACTGAGCGTAATGGGATGCAGTGACTGAGCGTAATGGGATGCAGTGACTGAGCGAAATGGGATGCAGTGACTGAGTGAAATGTGATGCAGTGACTGAGTGAAATGTGATGCAGTCACTGAGGGAAATGAGATGCAGTGACTGAGGGTAATGTGATGCAGTGACTGAGTGAAATGCGATGCTGTGACTGAGGAAGGGACATGGAGTGACTGAGTGAAATGGGGTGCTGAGACTGAGTGAAATGGGATGCAGTGACTGAGTGAATTGGGATGCAGTGACTGAGTGAAATAGGTGGCTGAGACTGACGGTAATGGGATGCAGTCACTGAGTGAAATGGCATGCAGTGACTGAGTGAAATGGGATGCAGTGATTGAGGGAAATAAGATGCAGTGACTGAGGGAAATGAGATGCAGTGACTGAGGGAATGGAGATGCAGTGACTTGGAAATGGAATGCTGTGACTGAGGGCAATGGGATGCTGTGACTGAGTGAAGTGGGAGGCAGTGACTGAGTGAAGTGGGAGGCAGTGACTGAGTGAAGTGGGAGGCAGTGACTGAGTGAAATGGGTGGCAGCGACTGTGTGAAGTGGCAGGCAGTGACTGTGTGAAGTGGCAGGCAGTGACTGTGTTGAATTGGGAGGCAGTGACTCGGTGAAATGGGATGCAGTGACTGAGTGAAGTGGGAAGCAGTGACTGAGTGAAATGGGAAGCAGTGACTGAGTGAAATGGGATGCAGTGGCTGAGTGAAATGGGATGCAGTGACTGAGGAAAATGAGTTGCAGTGACTGAGCGAAAAGAGATGCAGTGACTGAGGGTCATGGGATGCATCGTCTCAGTTCAATGAGATTCACTGTCTCAGTGAAATGGGACGCAGTGACTGAGGGAAATGTGATGCCGTGACTCGGGAATAGGGTGCGGTGACTGATGGAAATGGATTCACTGTCTCACTTGGATAGGATTCACTGTCTCCTGCTCAGACGGACTGGCCCCCGCAGCCCTGACCCGCTCAGAGGGACTGGCTTCCGCCGCCCTGACCCGCTCAGAGGGACTGGCCCCCGCAGCCCTGACCCGCTCAGAGGGACTGGCCCCCGCAGCCAGAGCCGTTCAGAGGGACTAGCCCCCGCTGCCCTGACCCGCTCAGAGGGACTGGCCCCCGCAGCCCTGACCCGCTCAGAGGGACTGGCCCCCGCAGCCAGAGCCGCTCAGAGGGACTAGCCCCCGCTGCCCTGAACCGCTCAGTGCGACTTGCCCCCTGCAGTCCTGACCCGCTTACTGCGACTTGCCCCCCGCAGACCTGACCTGCTCACTGCGACTTGCCCCCCCGCAGCCCTGACCCGCTCACTGCAACACTGCCCCCCGCAGCCCTGACCCGCTCACTGCGACTTGCCCCCCGCAGCCCTGACCCGCTCACTGCGACACTGCCCCCGGAAGCCCTGACCCGCTCACTGCGATTTGCCCCCCGCAGTCCTGACCCGCTCACAGGGACTGGCCCCCCGCAGACCTCACCCGCTCACAGGGACTGGCCCCCGCAGCCCTGACCCGCTCAGAGGGACTGTCCCCCGCAGCCCTGACCCGCTCACTGCGACTTGCCCCCCGCAGCCCTGACCCGCTGACAGGGACTGGCCCCCCGCAGACCTCACCCGCTCACAGGGACTGGCCCCGGCAGCCCTGACCCGCTCACTGCGACTTGCCCCCCGCAGCCCTGACCCGCTGACAGGGACTGGCCCCCCGCAGCCCTGACCCGCTCACAGGGACTGGCCCCCGCAGCCCAGACCCGCTCACAGGGACTGGCCCCCGCAGACCTGACCCGCTCACTGCGACTTGCCCCCCGCAGTCCTGTACCGCTGACAGGGACTTGCCGCCCGCAGTCCTCTCCCGCTCACAGGGACTGGCCCCCGCAGCCCTGACCCGCTCACTGCGACTTTCCCCCCGCAGTCCTTTCCTGCTGACAGGGACATGCCCCCGCAGGTCTGACCCGCTCAGAGGGACTGGCCGCCGCAGCCCTGACCCGCTGAGATGGACTGGCCCCCGCAGCCCTGACCCGCTCAGAGGGACTGTCCCCCGCCGCCCTGACCCGCTCAGAGGGACTGGCCCCCGCAGCCCTGACCCGCTCAGAGGGACTGGCCCCCGCAGCCCTGACCCGCTCAGAGGGACTGGCCCCCGCAGCCCTGACCCGCTCAGAGGGCTGGGCCCCCGCAGCCCTGACTCCGCTCACTGCGACTTGACCCCCGCAGTCCTGTCCCGCTCACTGCGACTTGCCCCCCGCAGCCCTGACCCGCTCACTGCGACACTGCCCCCCGCAGCCCTGACCCACTCACGCGGACTGTTCCCCCGCTGCCCTGTCCCACTGACAGGGACTTGCCCTCGCAGCCCTGACCCGCTCACTGCGACTTGACCCTTGCAGCCCTGTCCCGCTGACAGGAACTGGCCCCCGCAGCCCTGACCCGCGGTCAGCGACTGGCCCCCGCAGCCCTGACCCGCTCAGAGGGACTGGCCCCCGCAGCCCTGACCCGCTCAATGCGACATTGCCCCCCGCACCCCAGACCTGCTCACTGCGACTTGCCTCCCGCAGCCCTGACCCGCTATGAGGGCCTGCCCCTGCAGCCCTGACCCGCTCGCAGGGAATGGCCCCCGCAGCCCTGACCCGCTCTCTGCAACTTGACCCCCGCGGACCTGACCCGCTCACAGGGACTTGCCCCTTGCAGTCCTGACCCTCGCACTGCGACCTGCTCCCCGCAGTCCTGACCCGCTCACAGTGACCTGCCCCTTGCAGTCCTGTCCCGCTGACAGGGACTTGCCCCGGCAGCCCTGACCCGCTCAGAGGTACTGGCCCCCGCAGCCCTGACCCACTCACAGGGACTGGCCCCCGCAGCCCTGACCCGCTCTCTGCGACTTGCCCCACGCATCCCTGAGCCGCTCACTGCGACTTGCCCCCCAAAGCCCTGACCCGCTCACAGGGACTTGCCCCTTGCAGTCCTGACCCGCTCACTGCCACCTGCCCCCGCAGTCCTGTCCCGCTGAAAGGGACATGCCCATTGCAGTCCTGACCCGCTCACTGCGACCTGCCCCCCCCGCAGTCCTGACCCGCTCACTGCGACACTGCCCCCCGCACCCCTGACCCGCTCACTGCGAATGGCCCCCCGCAGCCCTGACCCGCTCACTGCGACCTGCCCCCCGCAGCCCTGACCCGCTCACTGCGACACTGACCCCCGCAGTCCTCACCCGCTCAGGGGGACCGGCCCCTCGCAGCCCTCACCCGCTCACGCAAACCGGCACCCCGCAGCACTGACCCGCTCACTGCCACCTGCCCCTTGCAGTCCTGTCCCGGTGACAGGGACTGGCCCCTGCAGCCCTGACCCGCTCACAGGAACTGGCCCCCCGCAGCCCTGACCCGCTCACTGCGACTTGCCCCCCCGCACACCTGACCCGCTCACTGCGACTTGCCCCCCCGCAGACCTGATCCGCTCACTGCGACTTGCCCCCCGCAGTCCTGATCCACTAACTGCGACTGGCCCCCCGCCGCCCTGACCCGCTCAGGGGGACCGGCCCCCCGCAGCCCTGACCTGCTCACGGGGACCGGCCCCCCACAGCCCTGACCCGCTCACTGCGACTTGCCCCCCGCAGCCCTGACCCGGTGACAGGGACTGGCCCCCGCAGCCCTGTCCAGCTCACAGGGACTGGCCCCCACAGCCCTGACCCGCTCACTGCGACTTGCTCCCTGCAGTCCTGTCCCGCTGACAGGGACTTGCCCCCGCAGCCCTGACCCGCTCATTGCGTCTGGCCCCCCGCAGCCCTGACCCGCTCACTGCGGCTTGCCCCCGGCAGCCCTGACCCGCTCAGGGCGACCGGTCCTCCGCAGCCCTGACACGCTCACTGCGACACTACCCCCCGCAGCCCTGACCCGCTCACTGCGATTTGCCCCCCGCAGTCCTGACCCGCTCACTGCGACTTGCCCCCGCAGTCCTGTCCCGCTCACTGCGAATGGCCCCCTGCAGCCCTGACCCGTTCACTGCGAACTACCCCCCGCAGCCCTGATCCGCTCACTGCGACTTGGCCCCGCAGCTCTGACCCGCTCAGAGGGACTGGCCCCCACCGCGCCGACCCGCTCACATGGACTGGCCCCCGCAGCCGTGACCCGCTCACTGCGACTTGTTGCCCACAGACCTGACCCGCTCAGTGCCATTTGCCCTCCGCGGTCCTGACCCGCTCACTGCGACACTGCCACCCGCAGCCCTGACCCGCTCACTGCGACCTGCCCCCCGCAGCCCTGACCCGCTCACTGCGACACTGCCCCCCCCAGCCCTGACCCGCTCGCAGGGACTGGCCGCCGCAGCCCTGACTCGCTCACAGGTACTGACCCCCCGCAGCCCTGACCCGCTCAATGCTACCCAGCCTCCCGCAGCCCTGACCCGCTCACTGCGACTTGCCCCCCGCAGCCCTGACCCGCTCACTGCGACTTGCCCCCTGCAGTCCTGTCCTGCTGACAGGGACTGGTACCCGCACCCCTGACCCGCTCACTGCGACTGGCCCCCCGCAGAGCTGACCCGCTCACTGCGACCCTGCCTCCCGCAGCCCTGACCCGCTCACTGTGACTTGCCCCCTGCAGTCCTGTCCTGCTGACAGGGACTGGTACCCGCACCCCTGACCCGCTCACAGGGACTGGCCCCCCGCAGCCCTGACCCACTCACTGCGACTGGCCCCCCACACCCCTGACCCGCTCACTGCGACTTGCCCCCCGCAGAGCTGACCCGCTCACTGCGACACTGCCCTCCTCAGCCCTGACCCGCTCACTGCGATGGGTCCCCGCAGCCCTGACGCGCTCACTGCGACTTGCCCCCTCAGCCCTGACCCGCTCACTGCGACACTGCCCCCCACAGCCCTGATCCGCTCAGGGGGACCGGCCCCCCGCAGCCCTGACCCGCTCACTGCGACTTGCCCCCCGCAGCCCTGACCCGGTGACAGGGACTGGCCCCCGCAGCCCTGACCCGCTCACTGCGACACTGCCCACTGCAGTCCTGTCCCGCTGACAGGGACTGGCCCCCGCAGCCCTGACCCGCTCACAGGGACTGACCCCCCACAGCCCTGACCCGCTCACTGCGATGGGTCCCCGCAGCCCTGACGCGCTCACTGCGACTTGCTCCCCTGCAGTCCAGTCCCGCTGACAGGGACCTGCCCCCCTGCAGTCCTGTCCCGCTGACAGGGACCGGCCCCCCTGCAGTCCTGTCCCGCTGACAAGGACATGCCCCCGCAGCCCTGACCCGCTCACAGGCACTGGCCCCCCGCAGCCCTGAACCGCTCAGTGCGACATTGCCCCCCGCTCCCCAGACCCGCTCACTGCGACTTGCCCCACGCAGCCCTGACCCGCTCAGAGAGCCTGCCCCCGCAGCCCTGACCTGCTCACAGGGAATGGCCCCTGCAGCCCTGACCTGCTCACTGCGACTTGCCCCCCGCAGAGCTGACCCGCTCACTGCAACCAGCCTCCCGCAGCCCTGACCCCTCACTGCGACTTGCCCCCCGCAGACCTGACCCGCTCAGGGGGACTGGCCCCCCGCAGCCCTGACCCGCTCACTGCGACTTGCCCCCCGCAGACCTGACCCGCTCACTGCGACCTGCCCCCCTGCAGTGCTCTCCCGCTGACAGGGACCTGCCCCCTTGCAGTCCTGTCCCGCTGACTGGGACATGCCGCCGCAGCCCTCACACGCTCACAGGGACTGGCCCCCGCAGCCCTTACCCACTCAGGGACTGGCCCCTGCATCCCTGACCCTCACACCGCGACAATGCCCCCCGCACCCCAGACCCGCTCACTGCGACTTGCCCCCCGCAGCCCTGACCCGCTCAGAGGGCCTGCCCCCACAGCCCTGACCCGCTCGCTGCGACACTGCACCCCGCAGCCCTGACCCCCTCACTGCGACTTGACCCCCTCACTGCGACTTGCCCCCCGCAGTCCTGTCCCGCTGACAGGGACTTGCCCCTGCAGCCCTGACCCGCTTACTGCGACTTGCCCCCCGCAGTCCTGTCCCGCTTACTGCGACTTTCCCCCCGCAGCCCTGACCCGCTCAGAGGGACTGGACCCCCGCAGCCCTGACCCGCTCACTGCGACTGGCCCCCCGCACCCCTGACCCGCTCACTGTGACTTGCCCCCCACAGCCCTGACCCGCTCACTTCGACTTGCCCCCCGCAGAGCTGACCCGCTCACTGCGACACTGCCCTCCTCAGCCCTGACCCGCTCACTGTGACTTGCCCCGCGCAGCTCTGACCCTCTCAGAGGGACTGGCCCATGCTGCGCTGACCCGCTTACATGGACTGGCCCCCGCAGCCCTGACCCGCTCACTGCGACACTGCCCCTAGCAGCCCTGACCCGCTCACTGCGACTTGCCCCACGCAGCCCTGACCCGCTCACACGGACTGGCCCACGCAGCCCTGACCCGCTCACAGGGACTGGCCCCCCGCAGCCCTGACCCACTCACGGGGACCGGCCCCCCTGCAGTCCTGTCCCGCTGACATGGACATGCCCCCGCAGCCCTGACCCGCTCACTGCGACTTGCCCTCCGCAGTCCTGACCTGCTCACTGCGACTTGCCCCCCGCAGCCCTGACCCGCTCACTGCGACACTGCCCCCCGCAGCCCTGACCCGCTCACAGGGACTGGCCCCCCGCAGCCCTGACCCGCTCACTGCGACTTGCCCCCCGCAGCCCTGACCCGCTCACAGGGACTGGCCCACCGCAGCTCTGACCCGCTGACAGGGACTGGCCCCCGCAGCCCTGACCTGCTCACAGGGACTGGCCCCCCGCAGTCCTGACCCGCTCACTGCGACTTGCCCCCCGCTGTCCTGACCCGCTCACTGCGACTTGCCCCCCGCAGCCCTGACCCGCTGACTGCGACTTGCCCCAGGCAGGCCTGACCCGCTCACAGGGACTGGCCCGCCGCAGCCCTGACCCGCTTACATGGACTGGCCCCCACAGCCCTGACCTGCTGACTGCGACACTGCCCCCCGCAGCCTTGACCCGCTCACAGGGACTCGCCCCCCGCAGCCCTGACCCGCTCACTGCGACTTGCCCCCCGCAGCCCTGACCCGCTCACAGGGACTGGCCCCCGCAGCCCTGACCTGCTCACTGGGACTGGCCCCCCGCAGTCCTGACCCGCTCACTGCGACTTGCCCCCCGCAGCCCTGACCCGCTCACTGCGACTTGCCCCCCGCAGCCCTGACCCGCTCACTGCGACTTGCCCCCCCGCAGCCCTGACTCGCTCACAGGGACTGGCCCCCACAGCCCTGACCCGTTCACAGGGGCTCTCCCCCCCGCAGCCCTGACATGCTCACTGCGACTTGCCCCCCGCAGACCTGACCCTCTCACTGCGACTTGCCCCCTGCAGTCCTGTCCCGCTGACAGGGACTTGCCCCCAGCAGTTCTGTCCCGCTGACAGGGACTCGCCCCCGCAGACCTGACCCGCTCACTGCGTCTGGCCCCCCGCAGCCCTGACCCGCTCACTGCGACTTGCCCCCCGCAGCCCTGACCCGCTCACTGCGACTCGCCCCCCGCAGCCCTGACCCGCTGACAGGGACTGGCCCACGCAGCCCTGACCCGCTCACAGGGACTGACCCCGAGCAGCCCTGACCCGCTCACTGCGACTTGCCCCCCGCAGCCATGACCCGCTCACTGCGACTTGCCCCCCGCAGTCCTGTCCCGCTGACAGGGACTTGCCCCCTGCAGCCCTGACCCGCTGACAGGGACTGGCCCCCGCAGCCCTGACCCACTCACTGCCACTGGCCCCCCGCAGCCCTGTCCCATTCAGTGCGACTTGCCCCCCGCAGCCCTGACCCGCACACTGCGACTTGCCCCCCGCAGTCCTGTCCCGCTGACAGGGCCTTGCCCCCCGCTTTCCTGTCCCGCTGCCAGGGACTTGCCCCCCGCAGCCCTGACCCGCTGACAGGGACTGTCCCCCGCAGCCCTGACCAGCTCACAGGGTCTGCCCCCCACAGCCCTGACCCACTCACTGCCACTGGCCCCCCACAGCCCTGTCCCACTCAGTGCGACTTGCCTCCCGCAGCCCTGACCCGCACACTGCGACTTGCCCCCCGCAGCCCTGTCCCACTGACAGGGACTTGCCCCCCGCAGCCCTGACCCGCTCACTGCGACACTGCCCCCGCAGCCCTGACCCACTCACTGCCACTGGCCCCCCACAGCCCTGACCCGCTCACTCCGACTTGCCCCCGCAGCCCTGACCCGCACACTGCGACTTGCCCCCCGCAGCCCTGTCCCACTGTCAGGGACTTGACCCCGCAGCCCTGACCCGCTCACTGCGACTTGCCCCCCGCACCCCTGACCCGCTGACAGGGACTTGTCCCCGCAGCCCTGACCCGCTCACTGCGACTGGCCCCCCGCTGATCGAAGTAATTGAAATGGAGATGCCAGGCCAGATGATGATTTGTACCTATATGACGGGGGAGTGGTCAGGCCCCAGACTCCAGCTTACGGTTGATGAACTGGAATCTCAGTTTTGACCAATCAACAAATCATGTGGGGCAGAGTTACCAGGGAATGCTGTGCTTCAGGAGGCAGTCACACACCTTAGATTAACTAGCTGAAACTCGGTCAGTGGCCAATGACAAAGATCAGGGCAGGTGGAAGGATCCAGGATATAGTGCAGAAGGAACCTTGGCCTTTGATCTTATCGAACAGGTTTGAGATTCTTTCTTCGTGTGTGGATGAGAGTGCAGGGTATAGGGAAGATGAGTAAACTGACTGTAGCACTGTGGTACAGGGGGGACATTCAGGAGGGGATAAAAAGTGAAATGTAGTTATAATCAGAGGTAGTATAGTTAGGAGAATGAACACTGTTCGTTGTGACCAGGATCGGGAGTCTCGAAAGTAGTGTTGCCTGCCTGGTGCCCAGGTTCAGAATATTCCATCTCGGCTACAAAGGAACTTGAAGTGGGAGGAGTAGAAATCCAGCTATCGTGGTCCACACAGGTACCACTGATATGGAAGAAAGAGGAAAGAGGTTCTGCTGAGGGATTATGAGCACCGAGGTGCTGAGGTGAGAAAGCAGAACCAGAATGGTAATAATCTCTGGATTATTATCTGAGCAATTTGGCACGGTGTGAACATAATTATAGATGTACATTGTTCAAATGGTGGCATGGCAGAAATGTGTTTGAATTCATGGGACATTGGCATCGGTATGGGGAAGGAGGGAGTCGTTCTGGTGTTATAGGCTCGACGAGAATCATATTGGGACAAGTATCCTCGCAAAATACAGAGCTAGGTCTGGGGCTAGGGCGTAAAAATAAAAAGTGTGGAGTGGGTGAGCTCAGTTGCATGGAAAATTGTGGAAAAAGTTAGAAGCTGGTAAGTGCTCAGCAAAGTTTCCAGAGCAAGTAACAGGACAAAAAGTATGGAAATGGTCAGGAGTCTCACTTCAGCTGCAGCAGATAAGAAGGGTGGCTGTAAATGCCAGACTGAAGATCTTGTATTGAATTGCAGGGAGTGTATGAAACAAAGTGAATGAGTTTGTGGTGCAGATTGAAATTGACAGATACATCACTCTGGGTATCACAGAGAGGTGGTTGTTAGGGGATAAGTGTTGGGAACAAAATAGCCAATGATTCATGTCCGATAGAAAGAACAGGCAAATGAACAGAGATAACAAAGTGTGGAGCTGGATGAGCACAGCAGGCCAAGCAGCATCTCAGGAGCGTAAAAGCTGACGTTTTGTCAGGCAGCATCAGAGGCTGAGGAAAGTTGAGGTTTTAGGTCAGGACCCTTCCTGAGAAATGGAGGGTGGAAGGGAGCTCAGAAACAAATAGCGTGGAGGGGGAGGAGGTGCTGGGGAAGGTAGGTTGGATGGTAATAAGTGAGTACTATCCAGATTGGAACAGATTTTCCCCAGGGGGGAATTAGTACGAATTCCAAATCACTCTCAAAATCTTAGTGACTGTTAACGTTGATGTTTTTTGTCTGTGTGTTTCAGTAATTGCATGACAGTTGAATGGTTCGTTGAGAGTGAGGAACCGATGGACTCTCAGACACCAAGATGGAATTTAGTTCGAAGAGTGACTTCAAAATAGTTGCTTGCTTTTAAAATCTTGACCGTTTTTGCTGTCCAGTTGAATGAATTTGGCTTCATACTGCTTCAATAGGAATTAGTGTTTAATAGGAACATATTTGTGAAACTTACAGTTCCGCAAGTTTTAGCATAAACTGGTGCAGCCTTTCGGTGCTTGCAAAAAGGCTCACTTGTCCGTTAATACCGAAGGAAAATTCGAATTTAAAAGTAAGTTCACCCGGTGTCAGGGAATTAAATGTTAATGTTGACTCGAATATAATTTTTAAAAAAGCCATATATTTGTGTAACACTGAACTCAAATTAAAATTTCGATTTGCTGGTTTTACGTTGGATTCATTTTAAATGAGGGTGAAGATCACTTTAAATCCAGCATATTTGTGAAGAAAAGAAATAGCATGTCAAATAAAATTAACTGCATGACTCTTCATAGCCCTATATGTAGAATTTCATTCCGAACTATGAGACAGTTGTGACCCCATACTACCTCAGTGCTCATGGCAAGAGCAAGACTCCTGTTTGACGTGCTGTGCACTGCATGGAATGGCGGCAACATCAGATTCATTGATGCTTGAGAATCAAAAGAATATGACGATAAGATTTAAAATCAAAATCTCATTGAACACTTCAAGGAACGTATTACAGGAAGAGGGGGAAAGCATGTATGACTAATAGAAGGTGGTGGCGCAGATCAAATAGACCTGTGTGCTAAAACTTAACACAAATTTCACATTGAATGGAACAGTTCAAACAGGCTGGAGGAAGCAGACATGCCAGCCCAAACTTTTTGAATTTGAGCATTCTGTTCGTAAACATCAGCAAAATTGTGGGAAACATGTTTATTCTTTCTCTTTTATTGCACAGAACCATACGATGAGACTGTTTTGATGAGGAATTGAAAGATTATGTGTCCCATCCATTTGACTCACAGTTTGGTACCATAGGTTGGTACGATCTTCGTTGGAGAAGGAAAAGGGATGTTCCAGATACAGAAAATCGTCAAACCATTTACGACAAAGTCCGTTTCTGGTTAGTTTTAATTAATGCAGTTAACATTTTTAGCTCGACATGATTGCACAATGGAGTCAATAAGAAAATTCCATCTGATATTCCACATAAATTTTAAGTGGATATTAAAGCAGCTCATTTCTTTTTCACACTGTCTGCTGCTTTTAAGAATGGTTGTCTTATTGTCAAAACGTTTAGCTTTGACTCCATGGCTGCTTCCATTAGCTCACATTGAAACACATGTTTCTTCAGCCAAAAATGCACGTTTACCCGGTGTAGCTTGACTAACCTTCCCCTGTGGTCGTTCCCCTGAAATCCCCTGCGGTCGCTCCCCTGAAAAACAACTATACCATTTTGGATACTGTTCCGGGGGACGAGTTGGCAGTGGGTATGCAGTAGGGTGCAGGTCTCTGGCACAGAGTCTGTCCCTCTTGCGTAGAAGGGAAGCGGGGATAGGAAGAGAGTGATAGTCATTGGGGACTCAATAGTTAGAGGGACTGATAGAAGATTTGCCGGGAACGAAAGAGACTCACGATTGGTGTGTTGCCTACCAGGTGCCAGGGTCTGTGATGTCTCGGATCATGTGTTTAGGGTCCTGAGGGGAGAGGTTGACCAGCCCCAAGTCGTGGGACACGTAGGCACCAACGACATAGGTAGAAAGAGGGATAGGGATGTCAGGCAGGATTTGAGGGAGCGAGGGTGGAAGTTGAGAGCAAGAACAAACAGAGTGGTCGTCACTAGTTTGTCACCGTACCACGTGATAGCGAGGCAAAGAACAGGGAGAGATTTCAGCTGAAGACGTGGCTGCAGGGATGGTGCAGGTGGGAGGGCTTCAGGTACATGGACAATTGGGGTTCATTCTGGGGAAGGTGGGACCTGTACAAACAGGACGATATCCACTTGAACCAGAGGGGCACTAATATCCTGGGTGGGAAATTGGCCAGTGCCATTCGGTTGGATTTAAACGAGCTCAGAAGGGGGATGGGAAACTGAGGTGTAGTCCCAGTACACAGGAGGATGAGCGTAGGGAGAACATGGTCAGGACCTCACTATCACAGAAGTGTGCTGGCAGACAGCAAGCTGGATTGAAGTGTGACGACTTTAATGCCGGGAGTATCCGGAATAATGTAGGTGAGCTTGCAGCTTGGATAGGTACCACGGACTTCGATGTTGTGGCCATTTCGGAGACATGGATAGAGCAGGGTCAGGAATGGATGTTGCAGGTTCTCGGGTTTAGATCTTTCATTAAGGTCTGGGAAGGTGGTAAAAGAGGGGGAGGTGTGGCTTTGTTGGTCAAGGACAGTATAACGGCGGCTGAAAGAACCTTTGAGGACTCGTCTACTGAGGCGGTATGGGCTGATGTTGCCAAGGAACATTTGTCGACTGAGTCAGTGTGGGTGGAAGTTCGGAACAACAAGGCAGCAGTCACCTCACTGGAGGTTTTCTACGGACCCCAAATAGCAGTTGGGAGATCGAAGAACTCATTGGCCGGCAGATTGTTGGAAAGTGCAAACGTAGCAGGGTTGTTGTTATGGGTGACTTCAACTTTCCCAATATAGATTGAAACCTCCTGAGTGCAGATGGTTTGGATGGAGCCGTTTTTGTCAGGTGTGTTCAGGAGGGTTTCCTGACTTAGTTTGTGGACAGGCCGACGAGGGGGGAGGCCATTTTGGATTTGGTGCTCGGCGATGAGCCAGGACAGGTGTCAGATCTCGTGGTGGGAGAACACTTTGGCGACAGTGACCGCAAGAGCCTCACATTTACCATAGCCATGGAAAGGGAAAGGAGCAGTTACCAGGGGAAGATATTTCACTGGGGTCAAGGAAATTATGATACTATCAGACAGGAGTTGGGAAGTACAGATTGGGAGCAATTGTTCCACAGAAAGGGCGCGGCAGACATGTGGAGGCTGTTCAAGGAGCAGTTGTTGCGAGTGATGTATAAATTTGTTCCTCTGAGACAGGGTAGAAGGGGTAAGATTAAGGAGCCTTGGATGACGGGTACAGAGGTGCTTCTTGTCAAAAAGAAAAGGCAGCGTACGTAAGGTGGAGGAAGTGAGGGTCTAGCACAGCTTTAGAGTATTACAGGCCTGCTGGGAAGGAGCTCAAAAGATATTGCCTGTACAATTGTGACCTGTTACAACCTTTGTGTCCACGCTTGCTCATTCAATGGTGTCAAGATGCCAGCAGTGAGTGTACCTTCTCCATCCCCGAATGCTGTCAGCTCACATAAGACATAGTCCTTACTTAAAATCTTCTGATCAACCAAAGTTCATTGTAATGGACATTTTAGTTATCTGTCATGAAACGAAAACTGATTCTGACTGGCATGACCTGCAGTGCAAATGAATATCATCTGCGAAACGAGATTCCTTATGGGCTTGCAGCCGCTACAAATAATTGCTTTTCAAAGACGTTGCACACATACATTTTTTTCTCCTATTACCTTAGATTATTTTTTTGTTTATGCATGTTGTGTGGGTTTCCAGTCAGGCCCATAAACTCAGGTTGATGCAGTCACTGTTACAACAGGGTATTGAAGGAGAATTTGTGATCTTTGGAGTTTCATTCCAGTGTATGAAGGAGTGCATCATCAAGCCACTTCAGAGCACTACTGGCGACAAATTGTTGCAAGTTTTCAAGTGTTACCGATGGTCACATAAAATATGGCCTTTTTGTTGTTGCGCTATTCATCTTAACTGCACCATATCTAGTATTTCGGCTTGGAAACTATTTCAATTTTTTTGATTGACTTATTCAAAATCATTTCTGATTGTTGTCATGATATCTACAATATGTTATTTTGATTGGAAATAGAGGATTGGATCTGTCTTAATGGAAATAATGTATGCGCTTATAAAACCCCTTCTGGGCAAGGTAGTTGCTCAGTGGTTAGAGCTGCTCATGCACTGAGAGCCAGTTGAGATTCCAGTCTTGGGTAACTATCTGTGTGGAATTGACACGTCCTCCCCGCGTCTGCGAGAGGCTTCTGCCAGGTGCTGCAGTTTCCTCCCATTGTTCAAAGATGTGCAGGTCCTTATATGTGATTTGTGAAGCATTTCTTAAATGTTTCAATCCTGCCAGCATCCAGTGCCTTGGACAAAATAACTGGAGATGAATAAAAGATACTGTGCCTTTTGACACCATTTCCTGCTGGATTTTCATCAATCCTGCTTTATATCGGTGACAACTTCCATGACCTCTTTTGATGCTATGTCTGAATTGACAGTCTAGTTCCAAATATTTGTTGTGCAGTATTTCAAGGTCTCTGTTACAGCATACCCATGAATGTCCACTTCAAAAGATACTTCCATATCATAGAATCCCTCCAGTGTGGAAACAAGCCCCTTTTGACCCAAGAAGTCCACAGCCACCCTCCAAAGAGCATCTCACCCTGACTCATCCCCCGACCCTTTCCTCAGTAACCGTACATTTCCCATGACTAACACACCTAATCTACACATCCCTAAACACAATGGGCAAGTTTGGCATGGCCCATACAACTAGCCTGCACATCTTTGGACAGTGGGAGGAAACCAGAGCACCCAGCAGGAACCCATGCAGGCATGGGCAGAATGTACAAACTCTGCACAGAAAATCACGCAACGGTGGGATCGAACCTGGGTCCCTGGCGCTGTGAGTCAGCAGTGCTAACCACTGAGCCACCGTGCTGCCTTTGGAGTTAGACAGAGCTTGCTTGTTCCTGGGTGGCCTCAAATTGCCAACCTCCACTTAGTGGCAAAAGTGCTGACCAACTGCCCTCATCTTCACTGGTTTTTGCTTTGTATCATTGAATTCAATCCTTAAAACTCTATGATAAATATTTAAATTTCCATTGATATGTGAGCGTTGTTTTTAGTACGCAGTATTGGTTTATTATGTTTCATTGGTACATAATGAATATTTTATGTATATGCAAATAGGCAAGTTGGTAACGATGCAGTCCACAGACCTGGAGGATAATAACACTGTCCTTCAATCGCCCACGATGCCCTCTGCAAATTGGTAGAAAACAAAAATTTCTATAAAATTCATCTCTCCTCCCGTCAGTCGATCAAAATTAATTCAGGATTTTGTACAGGCCAATAACCGTAAGATTACACGAGCCTAAACAAAACTACTGGCTCATATTAGTTCAGTAAAGTGAAAGGGCAACAATAGAGGTAGTAGGAACTGCAGATGCTGGAGAATCTGAGATAAGAAGGTGTAAAGCTGGATGAACACAGCAGGCCAAGCAGTATCATCCGGCTCTACACCTTGTTATCTCAGATTCTCCAGCGCCAATTTTCTGAAGTCGGGTCTCGTCCCGAAACATCAGCTTTCTTGCTTCTCTGATGCTGCTTGACCTGCTGTGTTCATCCAGCTCTCCACCTTGGGCAACAATAGAGTATGCTTTAAGTCACTAGATATGTTACATGGGTTTGTCTTCCTTAGGGTGGAGTTAGTGGAACCGAAAAAGATGTCTCCCTCACAGCGTTTGTGACAAAAGAATTGCATCGTTCCTTGGCGGCCTTTCAACAGAAGAATATTTAGAGATTTCCCGAGTGGTAAGAATGTAACTTCTTTTACTTCTCTTTATCTCACTTTTTCCAACAATTGGAAAATAGATTTTAGAAATAACGTCGAGCTGATGAAGTGTGAAAAGAAGAATAATTCCAAGCAGTGGTGGGAGTAGGTCAGTGAGGTGGGAGGAGTGGATAGGTGGGAGAGAAGGCGGACAGGTCATGGAGGCGGGGATGAGGGGAGGAACTAGTCTTGGGATGAGGCTGGCGGGTGGGGAGATTTTGAGGGTGGCCAAGTCCACATTGAGGCTATTGAGTTGGAAGCTCCGGAGGCGGAATGTGAGGTGCTGCTCTTCCAGTTTCTGGGTGGTCTGGTTGTGACACTGGAAGAGGCCCAGGGTGGACATGTCATTCAGGGAGTGGGAGGGGGAGTTGAAGTGATGCAATGATTTGGATATGAAAATAGAAGGTGTGGTTAGTAAGTTTCCCAATGATTGAAGGTGTAGTAGCCAGCCAAGAAGGTCACCTCAGAATACAATGGGACATTGACAAGGGCCAATAAACTGAGGAATGGCAGATGGTGTTGAGGTTAGACAAATGTGAGGTGCTACATTTTGGAAAGGCAAATCAGGGCAGCAGGTATACACTGAAGGTTGTGGGGAGTGTTGCTTAATAAAGAGACACTGGAGTGCAGTTTCGTAGTTCCATCAAAGTACAGCCACCGGTAGAAAGGATATGAAGGAGACATTTGGTGTGCTCGCCTTTATCGGTCAGTGCATTGAGAATAGGAGTTGGGAGATCACTTTGCAGCCACATAGGACGTTGGTTCGGCTGCTTTTGGAATACCGCAATCGATTTTGGTCTCCTTGCGAGAGGAAGGATGTCGGCGCACCATTGAGGGCCGAAGGGCCTGTTCTGCGCTGTATTCTTGTATGTTGTAAACTTGAAAGGGTTCAGAGAAGATCTACAAGGATGTTATGAGCATCGGAGGTTGGAGGTATACCGTGGGCTTGAACAGGCAGCTATTTCTTGGAACTTTGGAGTTCAGGGCTGACCATATAGAAGTTTATACAATTACGAGGGATGTGGATAGAGCGAACAGCCAAGATCTTTTCCCCGGGTTGCTGGAATCCAAAACTGGAGGGAATAGGTTAAAAATGAGAGAGGGAAGATTTAAAATGGACCGGATTTTTTTCATAGTGGTGCATGTATGGAGTGAGCTGCCAGAGGAAGTGGTGGAGGCTTGTACGTTTAAAAGGCATGTGGATGGGTATATGAATAGGATGGGTTGAGAGGAATATGGGCCAAATGCTGGCAAATGGGACTAAATTAATTTAGGATATCTGGTCAACATAGACAAATTGGGCCAAAGGATCTGTTTCCCGACTGTACATCTCTCTGATTCTAAGTGTCTTTTTTCTTAACCACGTGGCCCATAATTAGAAAAACTTGAATCAGGATTTGGGAATGTGACAATTCTAATTGGATCTGTTTGATGAAATTAACTCTGTCGGTAATGGTGGTTGAATTATGATTCGTCAAATTTGAGTTTATTGCAGCATCTTATAGAATAGAGGAGACACATGTAATCAAAATTGAAAATCAAAACTTGGTAAAATTTTGCATTGGAAATACATGACAAGCCATTGGAGGAGATTCATGACCATTGCATTCAAGTGAGAACAACAAATGCGATTCAGTGACTCAGTGAAACGGGATGCAGTGACTCAGTGAAATTGGATGCAGTGACTGTGTGAACTGGGATGCAGTGACTGAGGGTAATGGGATGCAGTGACTGTGGGGAATGGGATGCAGTGACTGAGGAAAATGAGATTCAGTGACTGAGATAAATGGGATGCTGTGACTGATGGAAATGGGATGCAGTGAATGAGGGAAATGGGATTCAGTGACTGAGTGAAATGGGATGCAGTGACTGTGGTGAAGGAGATGCAGTGACTGAGGGAAATGGGATGCAGTGACTGCGTGAAATGGGATGCAGTGACTGAGGTACTGGGAAGGAGTGACTGAGTTCATGGGGATGCAGTGCCCGAGCGGACTTGGAGTGCAGTGAGTGAGGGAAATGGGATACAGTGCCTGAGTGAAATGGGATGCAGTGACTGAGTGAAATGAGATGCAGTGACTGAGTGAAATGAGATGCAGTGACTGAGGGAAATGGGAAGCATTGACTGAGTGAAATGCGATGCAGAGACTGCGGGAAAGGAGATGCTGTGACTCTGGGAAATGGGATGCAGTGAGTGTGGGAAATTGAATGCAGCGCCTGTGAGATACGGGAAACAGTGACCGAGGGAAATGGAATGCAGTGACTATGGTGAACGAGATGCAGTGACTGAGTGAAATGTGATGCAGTGACTGTGTGAAATGTGATGCAGTGACTGAGTGAAATGTGATGCAGTGACTGAGTGAAATGTGATGCAGTGACTGAGTGACTGAGGGAAATGGGATGCAGTCTCTGAGTGAAATGTGTTGCAGCCACTGAGTGAAATGTGTTGCAGTCACTGAGTGAAATGGGACGCATCACTGAGTGAAATGGGACGCAGTGACTGAGGGAAATGGGATGCAGTCACTGAGTGAAATGACATGCAGTGACTAAGTGAAATGGGAAGCACTGACTGAGTGAAATGCGATGCCTTGTTTGATGGAAATATGATGGAGTAACTGACGGAAATGAGATGCAGTGACTGAGTGAAAAGTGATGCAGTGACTGAGTGAAAAGTGATGCAGTGACTGAGTGAAATGGGATGCAGTGACTGAGGAG
Source organism: Stegostoma tigrinum (assembly GCF_030684315.1). Lineage (NCBI taxonomy): Eukaryota > Metazoa > Chordata > Chondrichthyes > Orectolobiformes > Stegostomatidae > Stegostoma > Stegostoma tigrinum. Next base: position 307,790 of record NW_026728121.1, on the reverse strand, counting down.
AATGGGATGCAGCGACTGAGAGAAATGGGATGCAGTGACTGGGAAATGGGATGTAGTGATTGATGGAAATGGGACGCAGTGACGAAGTGAAATGGGACGCAGTGATTGATGGAAAGGAGATGCAGTGACTCTGTGAAATGGGATGCAGTGACTGAGTGAAATGGGATGCAGTGACTGAGTAAAATGGGATTGCCGTGACTGTGGAAAGGAGATGCAGTGACTGAGGAAATGGGATGCAGCGACTGAGGGAAATGGGATGCAGTGACTGAGGGAAATGAGATGCCGAGACTGAGTGAACTGGGACCCAGTGACTGATGGAAATGGTATGCAGTGACTGAGGGAAATGGGATGCAGTGACTGACGGAAATGGAATGCAGTGTCTGTTGGAAATGGGATGCTGCGGCTGAAGGTAATGGGATGCCGTGACTGAGGGTAATGGGATGCAGTGACTGAGTGAAATGGGATGCAGTGACTGGGAAATGGGATGCAGTGACGATGGGAAATGGGACGCAGTGACTGAGTGAAATGAGACGCAGTGACTGATGGAAAGGAGATGCAGTGACTCTGTGAAATGGGATGCAGTGACTGATGGAAATGGGATGCAGTGACTGATGGAAATGGGATACAGTGTCTGACGGATATTGAATGCAGCATCAGTGAGAAACGGGATGCAGTGACTGAGAGAAATGGGATCCAGCGACTGAGGGAAATGGAACGCCGTGACTGAGGGAAATGGGATGCAGTGACTGAGTGAAATGGGAAGCAGTGACTGATGGAAATTGGACGCCGTGACTTGGGGAAAGGAGATGCAGCGACTGTGGGAAATGGGATGCAGTGACTTACGGAAATGGGATGCAGTGACTGAAGGAAATGGGATGAAGTGACTGAGTGAGATGGGATGCAGTGTCTGAGTGAAATGGGATGCAGTGTCTGAGTGAGATGGGATGCAGTTAATGAGTGAAATGAGATGCAGTGACTGATGGAAATTGGATGCACTGACAGAGTGACATGCGCTGCAGTGCCAGATGGAAATGTGATGCAGTTACTGTGGGACATGGGATGCAGTGTCTGAGGTACTGGGAAGGAGTGACTGAGTTAATAGGGATGCAGTGCCCAAGGGGGCTTGGGGTGCAGTGACTGATGGAAATGGGATGCAGTGACTGAGTGAAAAGAGATACATTGACTGAGTGAAATGGAATGCAGTAACTGAGGGAAATGGTATGAAGTGACTGAAGTTAATGGGATGCAGTGACTGAGTGAAATGGGATGCAGTGCCTGAGTGAAGTGGGATGCAGTGACTGAGTGAAGTGGGATGCAGTGACTGAGTGAAGTGGGATGCAGTGACTGATGGCAATGGGATGCAGTAACTGAGGGACATGGGATGCAGTGACTGAGGGACATGGGATGCAGTGACTGAGGGAAATGGGATGCAGTGACTAGGTGAAATGGGATGCAGTGAATGAGGGACGTGGGATGCAGTGAATGAGGGACGTGGGATGCAGTGACTGAGGGAAATGGGATGCAGTGACTGGGAAATGGGATGCAGTGATTGATGGAAATGGGACGCAGTGACTAAGTGAAATGGGACGCAGTGACTGATGGAAAGGAGATGCAGTGACTCTGTGAAATGGGATGCAGTGACTGAGTGAAATGGGGTGCAGTGACTGAGTGAAATGGGATTGCCGTGACTGTGGAAAGGAGATGCCGAGACTGAGGAAATGGGATGCAGTGACTGAGGGAAATGGGATGCAGTGACTGAGGGAAATGGAATGCAGTGACTGACGGAAATGGGATGCAGTGCCTGTTGGAAATTGGATCCTGCGACTGAAGGTAATGGTATGCAGTGACTGAGATAAATGGGATGCAGTGACTAATGGAAATGGGATGCAGTGAATGAGGGAAATGGGATTCAGTGACTGAGATGAATGGGACGCATTGACTGATGGAAATGGGATACAGTGACTGAGGGTAATGGGTTGCAGTCACTGAGTGAAATGGGATGCTGTGACACTGTGGAATGGGATGCAGTGACTCAGTGGAATGTGACGCATTGACTGAGGGAAAGGAGATGCAGTGAATGTGGGAAATGGGATGCTCTGACTGAGGGTAATGTGATGCAGTGACTGAGGGCAACGCGATGCAGTGACTGTGGTGAATGGCATGCAGTGAATGAGGGATAGGAGATGCAGTGAATGTGGGAAATTGGATGCAATGACTGATGGAAATCAGATGCAGTGTCTGAGGGAAATGGGATGCAGTGTCTGAGGGAAATGGGATGCTATGACTGAGCGTACTGGGATGCAGTGACTGAGGGTAATGGGATGTAGTGGCTGATGGTAATGGGATGCAGTGACTGAGGTAAAATGGGCTGCAGAGACTGAGTGAAATGGCATGCAGTGATTGAGGAACGGCGATGCAGTGACTGTGGGAAATGGGATGCAGTGACTGATGGAAATGGGATGCAGTGACTGAGGACAATGGGATGCAGTGACTGAGTGAACTGTGATTCAGTCACTGAGTGAACTGTGATTCAGTCACTGAGTGAACTGTGATTCAGTCACTGTGATGCAGTGGCTGACTGAAATGAGATGCAGTGACTGAGGGACATGGGATGCACTGACTGAGGGACATGGGATGCAGTGACTGAGGGACATGGGATGCAGTGACTGAGGGACATGGGATGCAGTGACAGAGGTACTGGGAAGGAGTGACTGAGTTAATAGGGAATCAGTGCCCGAGCGGGCTTGGGTTGCAGTGACTGAGGGAAGTGGGATACAGTGACTGAGGGACATCGGATCCTGTGACACACGGACATGGGATGCAGTGACTGAGGGAAATGGGATGCAGTGAATTAGTGAAATGAGATGCAGTGACTGATGGAAATTGGATGCAGTGACAGAGTGACATGCGCTGCAGTGCCTGATGGAAATGTGATGCCGTTACTGTGGGACATGGGATGCAGTGACTGTGGTACTGGGAAGGAGTGACTGAGTTAATGGGGATGCAGTGCCCGAGCGGGCTTGGGGTGCAGTGACTGAGTGAAATGGGATGCAGTGACTGATGGAAATGGGATGCAGTGACTCAGTGAAATGAGATACATTGACTGAGTGAAATGGAATGCAGTAACTGAGGGAAATGGGATGCAGTGAATGAGGGAAATGGGATGCTTTGACTGAGTGAAATGAGATGCAGTGACTGATGGCAATGGGATGCAGTAACTGAGGGACATGGGATGCAGTGACTGAGGGACATGGGATGCAGTGACTGAGGGACATGGGATGCAGTGAATGAGGGACGTGGGATGCAGTGAATGAGGGACGTGGGATGCAGTGACTGAGGGACATGGGATGCAGTGACTGCGTGAAATGGGATGCGGTTACTGAGTGAAATGAGATGCGGTGACTGAGGGAAATGGGATGCAGTGACTGAGGGACATGGGATGCAGTGACTGAGGGACATGGGATGCATCGGCTGAGTGAAATGCGATGCAGTGACTGAGGAGAATGGGATGCAGTGACTGAGGGAAATGGGATGCAGTGACTAAGTGAAATGGGATGCAGTGACTGATGGAAAGGAGATGCAGTGACTCTGTGAAATGGGATGCAGTGACTGAGTGAAATGGGATGCAGTGACTGAGTGAAATGGGATTGCCATGACTGTGGAAAGGAGATGCAGTGACTGAGGAAATGGGATGCAGTGACTGAGGAAATGGGATGCAGTGACTGAGGGAAATGGGATGCACTGACTGAGTGAACTGGGATGCAGTGACTGATGGAAATGGTATGCAGTGACTGAGGGAAATGGGATGCAGTGACTGACGGAAATGGAATGCAGTGTCTGTTGGAAATGGGATCCTGCGACTGAAGGTAATGGGATGCCGTGACTGAGGGTAATGGGATGCAGTGACTGGGAAATGAGATGCACTGACTATGGGAAATGGGACGCAGTGACTGAGTGAAATGGGACACAGTGACTGATGGAAAGGAGATGCAGTGACTCTGTGAAATGGGATGCAGTGACTGAGTGAAATGGGATGCAGTGACTGAGGGAAATGGAATGCCGTGACTGAGGGAAATGGGATGCAGTGACTGAGTGAAATGGGAAGCAGTGACTGATGGAAATGAGACGCCGTGACTTGGGGAAAGGAGATGCAGTGACTGTGGGAAATGGGATGCAGTGACTTACGGAAATGGGATGCACTGACAGAGTGACATGCGCTGCAGTGCCAAATGGAAATGTGATGCAGTTACTGTGGGACATGGGATGCAGTGACTGAGGCTCTGGGAAGGAGTGACTGAGTTAATAGGGATGCAGTGCCCGAGGGGGCTTGGGGTGCAGTGACTGAGGGGAATGGGATGCAGTGACTGACGGAAATGGGATGCAGTGTCTGTGTGAAATGGGATCCTGCGACTGAAGGTCATGGGATGCAGTGACTGAGGGTAATGTGATGCAGTGACTGAGTGAAATGGGATGCAGTGACTGAGGGGAATCGGCTGCAGTGAATGAGGACAATGGGATGCAGTGACTGGGAAATGGGATGCAGTGACTGTGGGGAATGGGACGCAGTGACTATGGGGAATGGGACGCAGTGACTGAGGGAAATGGGATGCAGTGACTGGGAAATGGGATGCAGTGACTGAGTGAAATGGGATGCAGTGACTGAGTGAAATGGGATTGCCGTGACGGATGGAAATGGGATGCCCTGACTGAGTGTAAGGTGAAGCATTGAGTGAAATGGGATGCAGTGGCTGTGTGAAATGGGATGCAGTGGCTGTGTGAACTGGGATGCAGTGGCTGTGTGAATAGGGATGCAGTGACTGAGGGAAAGGAGATGCATTGTCTGTTTTAAATGGGATGCTGCGACTAAAGTGAATGGGATGCCGTGTCTGTGGGGAATGGGATGCAGTGACTGTGGGGAATGGGGTGCAGCGACTGTGGGGAATGAGATGCAGTGACTGAGATAAATGGGATGCAGTGACTGATGGAAATGGGATGCAGTGAATGAGGGAAATGGGATTCAGTGATTGTGGGGAATGGGATGCAGTGACTGAGGGAAATGGGATTCAGTGACTGAGATAAATGGGATTCAGTGACTGAGATAAATGGGATGCAGTGACTGATGGAAATGGGATGCAGTGAATGAGGGAAATGGGATTCAGTGACTGATGGAAATGGGATGCAGTGACTGAGGGAAAGGAGATGCAGTGACTGTGGGAAATGGCATACTGTGACTCAGGGTAATGGGATGCAGTGACTCAGTGGAATGTGACGCATTGACTGAGGGAAAGGAGATGCAGTGAATGTGGGAAATGGGATGCTCTGACTGTGGGTAATGTGATGCAGTGACTGAGGGCAACGCGATGCAGTGACTGTGGTTAATGGGATGCAGTGAATGAGGGATAGGAGATGCAGTGAATGTGGGAAATTGGATGCAATGACTGAGGGAAATGGGATGCAGTGACTGATGGAAATCAGATGCAGTGTCTGAGGGAAATGGAATGCAGTGTCTGAGGGTAATGGGATGCAGTGACTGAGGGTAATGGGATGCAGTGACTGAGGGTAATGGGATGCAGTGACTGAGGGTAATGGGATGCAGTGACTGAGGGTAATGGGATGCAGTGACTGAGGGGAATGGGATGCAGTGACTGAGTGAAATGGGATGCAGTGACTGAGGGTAATGGGATGCAGTGACTTTGTGAAAATGGATGCAGTGACTGAGGGGAATCAGATGCAGTGAATGAGGACAATGGGATGCAGTGACGGCGGGCAATGGGATGCAGTGACTGAGTGAAATTGGATTGCCGTGACTGTGGAAAGGAGATGCAGTGACTGAGGAAATGGAACGCAGTGACAGATGGAAATGGGATGCCCTGACTGAGTGTAAAGTGAAGCATTGAGTGAAATGGGATGCAGTGGCTGTGTGAACTGGGATGCGGTGACTATGTGAACTGGGATGCAGTGGCTGAGTGAAATGGGATGCAGTGGCTGAGTGAAATGGGATGCAGTGGGGAGTGAAATGGGATGCAGTGACTGGTGGAAATGAGATGCAGTGACTTAGGGAAAGGAAATGCAGTGTCTGTGGGAAATGGGATGCTGTGAATGAGGGTAATGGGATGCAGTGACTGATGGAAACGGATGCAGTGACTGAGTGAAAAGGGATGCAGTGACTGAGGTACTGGGAAGGAGTGACTGAATTAATCGGGATGCAGTGCCCGTGCGGGCTTGGGGTGCAGTGACTGAGTGAAATGGGATGCAGTGACTTAAGGAATGGAAATGCAGTGTCTGTGGGAAATGGGATGCTGCGACTGAGGGAAATGGGATGGAGTGACTGACGGAAATGGGATGCAGTGACTGAACGAAATGGGATGCAGTGACTGAGTGAAATAGGTTGCAGTGACTGAGTGAAATGGGATGCAGTGACTGAGTGAAATGGGCTGCACTGACTGAGGGAAGTGGGATGCAGTGACTGAGGGAAATGGGATGCAGTGAATGTGGGAAATGGGATGCAGTGACTGAGTGAAATGAGATGCAGTGACTGATGGAAATGGGATGCAGTGTCTGAGGGAAATGGGATGCTGTGACTGAGCGTACTGTGATGCAGTGACTGAGGGTAATGGGATGTAGTGACTGATGGTAATGGGATGCAGTGACTGAGGGAAATAGCCTGCAGTGACTGAGTGAAATGGGATGCAATGACTGAGGAAAGGAGATGCAGTGACTGTGGGAAATGGGAAGCGGTGACTGAGTGGAATGTGAAGCATTGAATGAGTGAAATGAGATGCAGTGACTGTTAGAAATGGGATGCAGTGGCTGTGTGAACTGGGATGCGGTGGCTGTGTGAACTGGGATGCGGTGACTGTGTTAACTGGGATGCAGTGGCTGAGTGAAATGCGATGCAGTGACTCAGGTACTGGGAAGCAGTGACTGAATTAATAGGGATGAAGTGCCCGAGCGGGCTTGCGGTGCAGTGACTTAGGGAAATGGGATACAGTGCCGGAGTGAAATGTGATGCACTGACTGAGTGAAATGGGATGCAGTGACTGAATGGAATGGGATGCAGTGACTGAGTGGAATGGGATGCACTGACTGAGTGAAATGGGATGCAGTGTCTGATTGAAATGGGATGCAGTTAATGAGTGAAATGGGATGCAGTGACTGATGGAAATTGAATGCAGTGACAGAGTGACATGACCTGCAGTGCCTGATGGAAATGGGATGCAGTTTTTGTGGGACATGGGATGCAGTGACTGAGGTCCTGGGAAGGAGTGACTGAGTTAATGGGGAGGCAGTGCCCGAGCGGGCTTGGAGTACAGTGACTGAGGGAAATGGGATACAGTGGCTGAGAGAAATGGGATGCACTGTCTTCGTGAAATGGGATGCAGTGGCTGAGTGAAATGGGATGCAGTAACTGGTGGAAATGGGATGCTGTGACTGATCGAAATGGGATGCAGTGACTAACAGTAATTGGATGGAGTGACGGACGGTAATGGGTTGCAGTGACTGAGGGAAATGGGACGCAGTGTCAGAGTGAAATAGGATGCAGTCAATGAGTGAAATGGCCGGCAGTGATTGAGTGATGTGGGATGCAGTGACTGAGGGAAATGAGATGCAGTGGCTGAGTGAAATGGGATGCTCTGACTCTTGGAAATGGGATGCAGTGACTGTTGGAAATGGATTGCAGTGACTGTTGGCAATGGGATGCAGTCACTGTTGGAAATGGGATGCAGTGAGTGTGGGAAATGGGATGCAGTGACTGAGGGAAAGGAGATGCAGTGACTGTGGGAAATGGCATACTGTGACTCAGGGTAATGGGATGTAGTGACTGAGGGGAATAGGTTGCAGTGACTGAGTGAAATGGGATACTGTGACTGTGGAAAGGAGATGCAGTGACTACGGGAAATGGGATGCAGTGACTGAGTGAAATGGGATGCAGTGACTGAGGGTAATGGGATGCAGTGACTGATTGAAATGGGATGCAGTGACTGATGGAAATGGGATGCAGTGTCTGAGGGAAATGGGATGCTGTTACTGAGCGTACTGTGATGCAGTGACTGAGGGTAATGGGATGTAGTGACTGATGGTCATGGGATGCAGTGACTGAGAGAAATGGCCTGCAGTAACTGAGTGAAATGGGATGCAGTGACTGAGGAAAGGAAATGCACTGATTGTGGGAAATGGGAAGCAGTGACTGAGTGGAATGTGAAGCATTGAATGTGTGAAATGAGATGCAGTGACTGTTTGAAATGGGATGCAGGGGCTGTGTGAACTGGGACACGGTGACTGTGTGTACTGGGATGCAGTGGCTGAGTGAAATGCGATGCAGTGACTCAGGTACTGGGAAGGAGTGTTTGAATTAAGAGGGATGCAGTGCCCGAGCAGGCTTGGAGTGCAGTGACTTAGGGAAATGGGATACAGTGCCTGAGTGAAATGTGATGCACTGACTGAGTGGAATGGGATGCAGTGACTGAGTGGAATGGGATGCAGTGGGGAGTGAAATGGGATGCAGTGAATGAGTGAAATGGGCGCAGTGACTGATAGAAATCGGATAAAGTGACTGATGGAACTGGGATGCAGTGACTGACGGAACTGGGATGCGGTGACTTTGTGAACTGGGATGCAGTGGCTGAGTGAAATGGGATGCAGTGGCTGAGTGAAATGGGATGCAGTGGCTGAGTGAAATGGGATGCAGTGGGGAGTGAAATGGGATGCAGTGACTGGTGGAAATGAGATGCAGTGACTTAGGGAAAGGAAATGCAGTGTCTGTGGGAAATGGGATGCAGTGACTGAGGGTAATGGGATGCAGTGACTGAGGTACTGGGAAGGAGTGACTGAGCTAATAGAGATGCAGTGCCCGAGCGGGCTTGGGTTGCAGTGACTGAGTGAAATGCGATGCAGTGACTTAAGGAATGGAAATGCAGTGTCTGTCGGATATAGGATGCTGCGACTGAGGGAAATGGGATGGAGTGACTGACGAAAATGGGATGCAGTGTCTGAGCGAAATGGGATGGAGTGACTGACGGAAATGGGATGCAGTGTCTGAGCGAAATGGGATGCAGTGACTGAGTGAAATGGGATGCAGTGACTGATTGAAATGGGATGCACTGACTGAGGGAAGTGGGATGCAGTGACTGAGGGAAATGGGATGCAGTGACTGAGTGAAATGAGATGCAGTGACTGATGGAAATGGTATGCAGTGACTGTGGGAAATGGGATGCAGTGACTGACGGAAATGGGATGCAGTGTCTGTTTGAAATGGGATCCTGCGACTGAAGTTAATGGGATGCAGTGACTGAGGGTAATGGGATGCAGTGACTGAGTGAAATGGGATGCAGTGACTGAGTGAAATGGGATGCAGTGACTGAGGACAATGGGATGCAGTGACTGAGGACAATGGGATGCAGTGACTGAGGGCAATGGGATGCAGTGACTGAGGGAAATGGGATGCAGTGACTGAGGGAAATGGGATGCAGTGACTGGGAAATGGGATGCAGTGACAGTGGGAAATGGGATGCAGTGACTGATGGAAATGGGACGCAGTGGCTGAGTGAAATGGGACGCAGTGGCTGAGTGAAATGGGACGCAGTGACTGAGTGAAATGGAATTGCCGTGACTGTGGAAAGGAGATGCATTGACTGAGGAAATAGGATGCAGTGACTGAGGGAAATGTGATGCAGTGACTGAGTGAAATGGGATGCAGTGACTGAGTGGAATGGGATGCAGTGACTGAGTGGAATGGGATGCAGTGACTGAGTGAAATGGGATGCAGTGACTGAGTGAAATGCGATGCAGTGACTGCGTGAAATGAGATGCAGTGGGCAATGAAATGGGATGCAGTGACTGGTGGAAATAAGATGCAGTGTCTGGTGGAAATGAAATGCAGTGTCTGTGGGAAATGGCTGCTGGGACTGAGGGTAATGGGATGCAGTGACTGATGGAAATGGAAGCAGTGACTGAGTGAAATGGGATGCAGTGACGGAGGTACTGGGAAGGAGTGACTGAGTTAATAGGGATGCAGTGCCCGAGCGGGCTTGGGGTGCAGTAACTTAGGGAAATGGGATACAGTGCCTGAGTGAAATGTGACGCACTGACTGAATGAAATGGGATGCAGTGACTGAGTGAAATGCGATGCAGTGACTGAGTGAAATGCGATGCAGTGACTGCGTGAAATGGGATGCAGTGAATGAGTGAAATGAGATGCAGTGACTGAGTGAAATGGGATGCAGTGGGGCGTGAAATGGGATGCAGTGACTGGTGGAAATGAGATGCAATGACTGAGGGAAAGGAACTGCAGTGTCTGTGGGAAATGGGATACTGCGACTGAGGGTAATGGGATGCAGTGACTGAGGGTAATGGGATGTACTGACTGATGGAAATGGATGCAGTGACTGAGTGAAATGGGATGCAGTGACTGAGTGAAATGCGATGCAGTGACTGAGGTACTGGGAAGGAGTGACTGAGTTTATAGGGATGCAGTGCCCGAGTGGGCTTGGGGTGCAGTGACTGAGTGAAATGGGATGCAGTGACTGCGTGAAATGGGATGCAGTGAATGAGTGAAATGAGATGCAGTGATTGAGTGAAATGCGCGCAGTGACTGATAGAAATCGGATACAGTGACTGATGGAACTGGGATGCAATGACTGACGGAAGTGGGATGCGGTGACTGTGTGAACTGGGATGTGGTGACTGTGTGAACTGGGATGCGGTGACTATGTGAACTGGGATGCAGTGGCTGAGTGAAATGGGATGCAGTGGCTGAGTGAAATGGGATGCAGTGCGGAGTGAAATGGGATGCAGTGACTGGTGGAAATGAGATGCAGTGACGAAGGGAAAGGAAATGCAGTGTCTGTGGGAAATGGGATGCTGCGACTGAGGGTAATGGGATGCAGTGACTGATGGAAATGGATGCAGTGACTGAGTGAAATGGGATGCAGTGACTGAGTGAAATGCGATGCAGTGACTGAGTTAATAGGGATGCAGTGACTGACGGAAATGGGATGCAGTGACTGAGTGAAATGAGATGCAGTGTCTGATGGAAATGGTATGCAGTGACTGAGGGAAATGGGATGCAGTGACTGACGGAGATGGGATGCAGTGTCTGTTTGAAATGGGATCCTGCGACTGAAGTTAATGGGATGCAGTGACTGAGGGTAATGGGATGCAGTGACTGAGTGGAATGGGATGCAGTGAATGAGTGAAATGAGATGCAGTGACTGAGGGAAATGCGCGCAGTGACTGATAGAAATCGGATACAGTGATTGATGGAACTGGGATGCAGTGACTGAAGGAAATGGGATGCGGTGACTTTGTGTACTGGGATGTGGTGACTGTGTGAACTGGGATGCGGTGACTATGTGAACTGGGATGCAGTGGCTGAGTGAAATGGGGTGCAGTGACTGAGTGAAATGGGATGCAGTGACTGAGTGAAATGGGATGCAGTGACTGAGGACAATGGGATGCAGTGACTGAGGGCAATGGGATGCAGTGACTGAGGGAAATGGGATGCAGTGACTGAGTGGAATGGGAAGCAGTGACTGCGTGAAATGGGATGCAGTGAATGAGTGAAATGAGATGCAGTGACTGAGGGAAATGCGCGCAGTGACTGATAGAAATCGGATACAGTGATTGACAAATTAAAATGATGAGACATTTTTATTCTCTTAATGATAAAACTCAAAATTCCAACTGCACCTATGTCAACTCCTGTGCTGTGACATGTCTTTACAGATTGAAAGGTGCATTTTATTTCAGTTGGGATGATTCTTGGATTTCTGCCAGACTTCAGCAGTTTGAGGTTTGCTGTGACAATTCCATGCCTTTTGACCTTCAACACAATCACAATGAAAATGACGTGGAAATTACAATATGGATACTGTGTGTGTGTGTGTGTGTGTGTGTGTGTGTGTGTGTGTGTGTGTGTGTGTGTATATATACCTTGTGATATTTGATATAATCATTTGATATAATCAGTGGCGTTACTTTGGAGAGGTTTTGATCTCCCCTTTGAATATTGAAGTAGAATGTAAAGCTCTTCCAGAAGTTCGCTCATGACATAGAACATCAGTCTGATGAAAACCTCCCTCTTCCCCTTGCTACTATCTACTTGTTATTGCAGTATCAGTTTCTGAGACATGCCTTAGAATCCATTAAAGACGTGAATAAAGGCAAACAGTTGCCACTCACTCTAACCAACGTTTTTGTATAAAGATTTTACCCTCTACGTGGACATGAGTCTTAATCCCATGTGCCCACTCTGTTCCAGTGAATGCTTTATTCATCCTTACTTTGACCACTTGCTTAACCTATTCCTAAATATTGACTTGGCTGCCTGTTCAGTCATTAATTCTGGTTGCACGTTTTGAACTCTATGTGTTTGATGCAGCAGTTGGAAACAAGGGCTTGTGCTGCTTTAGTTATACCATCAATAGAGACTTTAAATAGTCATTAAAGAAAGGAAGAACTGGCACTGAATAAATTACCTGGGGTTTTTTTGTATTCATTCTTAGAATGGAGCTGCTGCTGGCTGGCCAGTATTTATTGCCCACTCATAGCTGCCCTTGACAAGGTGTTGGTGAGCTGCCTTCTTGAACCATGGCTTGGAGGGCAACTTGCAGGTGGTGGTATTCCCACAAATTTGCTGCCCTTATCCTTCTAGATGGTAGTATTTATGAAAGTGTTGGTTTCTAAAGAGCCTTGGTGAATTTATGCAGGGGATTTTGTAGATGATGTGCACAGCTGCTACTTCCCATCACTGGTGGAGGGAATGAATTTTTCTCGCTATTGCTTTGTTAACTGTAGCAGCTTGCTGTGCCTAAATTGACTGCTGCATTTCCTGACATTGCAATAGTGACGACACTTCCAAAATATGAATACTGCTGAGAAAAGGCATATATTGCTCCAGTTTTTCAACTTGCACTTAACAGGACAATTCACATCAAATACAATGTAAAAGGATCAACTATTATAGTAAATAAGAAGTGAGTCCTGGTGTTTTCCCTGTGGAAACACCTCAGAGTCCACTGTAATTGCTTTATTCATCTTTACTTCAACCATTTGCTGTACCTGTTCCTAAATATTGATGTGGTTCCACTTCCAAATGAATCAGCACTCTCTTTGTGTACAGCTTTTCCCTTCACTTCTTGCAAATTGCCCCAATAAGTGCAAGATGAAAAGGATAAACAAAATGTATATTTTTCAAGTTCTGTATTACCAACTGATTACTGCCAAAATACTTCATTGGCTGTAAAGTGCTTTGGAATGTCCTGAGGTCATGAAAGGGAAGAAAGAGAAGGCTTTCTTTCTTAACATTGTGCATTTCACAGCTTTAGGATATCCCAAACAACTTCTGGCCAAGAGAATAGTTGAGAATTGGAGTCACTGTCGTAATGTGGAAACATGGCAGTCCATTTGTGCACAGTGAGATCTCACAAACGGCAACATCACAGTGACCAGAAAACCCCTTCAGTAATATCAGTTCAGAGCTTAGTATTGACCAAAACACCAGGATAACTCTGCTTGACAACAGAGGCATTATATTACCTGAGAGGGAATACGAGTATTTAACAACTAGACACCTGAAGCCACAATTTCCAAGGGTAGAGTGTTGGTTCGAATGGTATCATCCAAAGGTCAGCACCTCCAACAATGGAGCACTGGGTATGTTAGCCGAGATTTTCTTCTCAGGTCTATAGATCCTGACTTGAACAATGACATTCTGTCTTAACGGTTGGAGTGAAACCCACTGAGCTGCAGCTGATATCCAATGATTGATCTGTACAGTGAGTGAAAGGAAAATGGTGTAAACACCACACTGTGCAGCCTGCTCTCATTCACTCACTCGGAGCAAATTTTCAGAAACTTGCCAGTAGATTGTGAGTGCACCTTCTTATTAAGCTGCTGCTTGTAGCCGCTCCTGCCAGGAGACCTGCTGTCATGGTGTGCCAATTCTGTCTGTCTTATGCCACCCTCATACATCGGTTGTGGTTTGTTGGCAGCCATTCTGTGACACCACTCTGTGACCTGTTCCTGGGAAGATAGGGTTCTCCTGTGAGGAATGATCGGATCTGTACCGGTTGGAACTTAGAAGAATGAGAATTGACCCTATGGCAATACATAAAATCCTGAGGGGACTTGATACATTGTGTATAGGGAAAATGTTTCCTCTTGTGAGGGAATCTCAAAAAAGGGGGTACAATTTAAGAACAGGAGGTCTTCTTTCTATGATGGAGACGAGGAGGATTTCCATCAGAGGGGTATGGGTCTGTGGAATTCTCTTCCCCAAAAAGTATTGGCGGCTGTACCATTGACTTTATTCTAGGTTGAGTTAGATGGTTTTTTGATAGATGTGGGAGACGAAGGCTTGGGGAAAAGGGACAGAGGGGCTTGAGTCCACAAGCAGATCAGCCACTGAATGGTGGAGCAGAGTTAAAGGGCTGAATGGCTTTCTGTTGCTCTCAAATGACATGTTCCTATATTCCGTTCTAACATCCATCATCCAACTGCACATAGGTTGACCCCTCTTCCTGCTGCTGTCCAGAATCTCTTAGCTTGTAAGCTCAGATCAAATAGCCAAAGTTGTGACTCTTTTTTTCTGGGTGTCACTTATTAAACTTGGAGAGAGGAAAAAGGAGTATATGAGTACCTTTTGTTCGTCTCATTTTAGATTCAATCTTTTTATAATATTTCTGAGAACTGCTTGAGAAACAGAGTCATAGAATCATACAGCATGGAAACAGATTCTTCAGTCAAACCAGCCCGTGCCAAACATATTTTCGAGCTAAACTAGTCCCACCTGCCTGCTCCTGGTCCATAACTCTCCAAATCTTTCCTGTTCATGTACGATTCTAAGTGTCTTTTAAGTGTTATAGCATCTAACTCAGGAAATGAATAGTTTTTTTGTGGGTGCATGTGGAATGTACTGTATCATGGTGAGGGAAAGTAAAAGGTGTATTCAGATTGAGGAAATGAATGCTGGCCTGAACAGAATTGGTTGCTTTGTATGGCCTTATTGATTTTGCTTGCCTCTCGTACCTTGTCGTAAAACTGCTTATAACTTCAAGGAAGGAGAATAGCAATTGCTGTGGGTTTTGCAGAACACATTGTAAGTACATACAGATTTATTTTTTAAAAAAGCTATTAAACCAAAGAAATGGAATTGCACAATAAATCAGAAAGTAATGTGGCAGCCTAGCTGCTTGTTGAAGCACTTAGACTTTGTATAGATGGCTTTGTGCTTTGCCATCCACTTCCCACAATGGTTAAAATCATTAAATTGTACAGCACAGAATGAGTCCATTCAATCCATTATGCCTGGGTTGACTGGCGGAAAGAGATTTCTGATCTGCCCCACTTGCCAGTCTTTTCTCTGCACCACTGCAAATATTTCCCATTTTAAACTACTTCATTCCTCCTGCCTCAGAGCATCTTGCTTTCATTGTGCTGCTTGGGTTGCCCTAGAAACACTATTGGCAAAGTAGGTGGCAAGAGAGGTGATTCATTCTGAATGCCTCTTTTTAAAATATTATTTATTTATTGAATGTGGGCATCATTAATTGCTCATGAGCAGATGCTCCTGAGCTGCCTTCCAAAACCACAGTATTCCCAAAGCGATGATAAGGAGGGAGCTGCAGAATTCTCAATCAGTAAAGATGATGGAATGGCAACATTTTCATGTCAGGATTGTGTGTACATCCGAAGATTGGAGGGAAACTGAGAAGTGATGCCCCCATGTGCCTGCTGTCCTTGCCCTGCTGGTTGGTAGATGTTGTGGGTTCTGGAGAAACCTTTGAAGAAATGTTGTTGCGTTACTGCACTGTATCTTGTAGATTCCAGTTGGAGCATCCACTTTAAGGCATCTACTTGCATCCTCATTCGAGATTCTCTATTCTGAGTGTAGGGAGCCACTTACTATGCTAGTATTGCATGGTGCTGACTTTTACAAGCTGCCAATCAAGATGAAGTCACGGAGAAAAGAAATAGCTGTGATGTGAAGGTACATGACAGATTCCATTGTTACTGTATTGGCTTAGTAGAAATATCACCATTGAGTCAAAAGGTTGTGGATTCAGTCACTTTCTAGAGATATGAGCACGTTTCACTGCAGTATTGAAGGAGTGCTGCAATGTCAGAGGTACTTTTTATTGGGTGAGAAATTAAGTTAAGGTTTGGCCTTCACCAAATATTGTACTTATTTGGCTGAAAAAAATGCTTTGGAGATGTCCTGAAGCTCAGAGAGAGATTATATAAAGGCAAGTTATTTGTGGATTTCTGTCGGAGAGTTGGCTCCAGTTATATTTTCTCAACAGCTCATTCTTCTGAGTGATTTGAAGCTAATATTCGTAACTTTCAAATTTTACAATCTATTCCTGAAATGTTTGATGCACTATAAGGCACTATGTATTGTTCATCTTTTTAAAAACGAAAGAAGAGGAATTCTGTTGCATGAGGATTCTCCAGTGGCTTCTAAAATATTGGACATAGTATAATTTCATTTAGAAAAATGATGAGATTACAACCATATTTAATAACTAAACACCATGCTTCACTTTGCAGAAGTCATGATAATACAAATTACGTGCTTTTTAATAATGTGGGGTACATCGAGCAGTTAAGTGTAATTTGGATGAGTAGGTGCAGCTTTACAGAGTCCTCCTATGATCTAAAATACAGAGATGCTCATTGTATTTGGAGTGGCGATTGGATGGGAGGAGGAGGCTAGCCTTATTTTATCTGTATTTATTATTATTTCCAGAAGCCTGGAGCTTATCAAACCAGAGTAGTGCTTGATATTTCAATGTGTTGACCTATCTACCAGTGGAAAGAAAAGTTATGAAAGTACCAGATGCTGTAATAAAATGAATGAATTACATGTAATTTCTACCCCACACTCTCACAATCCTGATGGTTAATGTGGGTTATAGTTCAGTGAAGAATTTCTGGCAAAGAAAACAAAGTGCTTTATTCTATTGAACTATCAGACAAACATCAGATGAGTTTGTATCATTGAGTGACATGTTTTATTGGTGTTTGAAGAGTGAATGATCCTCCCTGACAGAAGCAAGAGACTCCTGCCCATTGATGCTTGATGACTGGCTGTAGCCAATTACTTGTGAGTGAATTTGAATGACTGTGACATCCAATAGTCAGAGCTGGTGGATGTTTCTTTTTAATATCGCAATTGCATTTCATAACCATATTGGAACACATGTATGAAGGCACAAAACCAATCCTTTTCCCTGACTGAAGACACTGGCATTTACCAGAGCTGTGGTTCATGATGAACCAATCACTATCAAATGACAGAGAAATAATACCATTTCAAAGCGAAGTTCACCCAGCTTTCAGCTGCATTGAAGATCCTTTCTTGTGGAGTGAAATAGAAGTTCTATGTTAAGAAACGATGATTAGTCAAAACGTAGCCTTTTACAATTAAATTACAAACTAAAATGAGGCAGTACTGCAAAGTATGAGCAATGTATTTTTTCATGAGTAAAGCTGAGTCTGCAGTCTTAAATACTAATGTGCATCATTGCATTATCCCTTTGTATAAGTTATTCAAGATTAAGGTTAAGAGGCATGGTATTTGAATGTAGCAGAATGCACAATCATCCAGCAAACATCGGAGGGCTCACATATCTTTCACACATCTTATATGAGGCCAACATTTGAGAAAGAACACCAGCTGCCAGGATTTGGTTCTCCAATTGAGCACCCACTATTTGCAGGAGTGTCATGAGACCAAGAATTGACTTGTTCTCAGTGGGAGCATCACAGGGCACAGAATAGTGACCATACATTCTATCAGGGCTGTAAATCTGAAACGTCAATTTTTCTGCTCCTCTTATGCTGCCCGACCTGTCATGTTCCTCCAGCTCCACACTGTGTTGACTCTGACTCCAACATCTGCAGCTCTTGATATCTCCGAGTGACTGTGCATAGCAACCTTTTGAAAAGAGATATCACTTATGAGCAGCGGTTGTGGGTAGCTCTGATTCCCATTCCTTCCTTTAATCTGGCATGCAGAGATTACTAGTAATGTCTTCTTCATCACTTAGATCAGATAACATATCACAGACTGGTCTGTGTCATTCAATTCCAAACCAGACAGTTTTTGCACTGCCTGAGCCTTTGGTGGATATAAAATAAAGATGGTACTGGGGAAGGATCACCATAGCCTTTTAGCTATTCTACCCTAGTGGCCAAAACGACATAGATTCCCGAAGGTTGTACGTTTGGCATGGTATGTATGCAGTAAATACTAATAGTACGGAAATTGCTCTCTGAGATGCCTCAGAGCGGAATATGTTGTAAGGAGGAAAGTTGAATTCTAATGCACTTTCCATAACATTCAACTTGAAATATTTCAGCATATACTTGGTTGGTTAGCTGAGTTGGCTGGATTGCTGGTTTGGGATGCAAAATGATACCAATAGTGTGAGTCCGATTCTTGTACCGGCTGAGTTTACCGTGAAGGACTGTATGCCAGGGAGAAGTTGTAATTTCAATAATATTTGAAAAAACAAAGCTGTCAATAGGAAATTCTGCATTTTCACCGAGTTATCTCTTCAAAAGTCAGGAGGATACAGCGCAGAAACAAAAAGAAGGGGAATGGGTCAAAGCATCGCAATGTGGACAAGTCTGAGGCCGATCTCCTTAATGATGAGACCAGGAGCTTTAAAAGATTGGTGTGTCAAGACAAACAGACCATTACAGGATAGATTTCAAGTAGAAAAGATTGCTTTTATCTCAAGGCAGTTCAAATTCATGAAGCTTGGCCAGACTGCATCTGGAATTCAATGTTCAGTTTTGGTCAGCATGCCTCAGAGAAGGCCTTTTGAGGAGGTAAATTGTAGATTCACCAGAATGATAGCAGGGCTTAAAGAGTCAAGTTATGGAGACAGGTTGTCTGGACATAGCTTATCTCTTCAGTTTAGATGGTCCACATTGATCTCAACAAAATATTTAACATGATGAATAGATTCATTAGGATAAATATAGAGGAACTGTTTCCTCTTGGGGTGAATCCAGAACAAAAGATTAATACTTAATATTGGAACCCAAGCTGAGCAGGAGCAGCTGTCTATACAGAAGACAGGGGAAATCTGAAATTCCCTCCAGAAGGCTGTGTTTGTGCATCATTTTAAATTTTCTGATAACATGGTGTGAAGCTGAATGAACACAGCAGATTCTCCAGCATCGGCAGTTCCTACTATCTCTGTATAAATTTTCTGATAGTTTTCTTTTGTTCAGTGAGGTTTTGAAGGAATTTAGAGCAAAGCGTGGGAAGATGAAATTGAGCTGGGATCATCAATAATCCAATTGAATGATGGAGCCGGCCTATTTGAATGTTTTAATGAACATTATTTGTGAAGTGTGTACATCACATAGAGGTTTCAAGGTGATGATGTCTTGCTTTAATCTCTTCAAACTGAGAAAGACAGAACTTTAAAATAAAGCAATGTAACCAAATTAACTCAGTATGCACTCGGGCTCAGATACAATAGTATTTTCAATTGGCAACATCAATGTGATATGAAACCCACGATAATCTCAACGGACATAAGATGAACTGACGACTCTGACACATATCAGTTATGGTCAATAAAACTTGTGATCAACAGTCAACCCACAATTGAAACTGATTCATGTCATTTGGTGCCTTTGTTTCCGATTAGTAGGAAACCAAAGGACATCTACATGCTACTGTAAATGTCAGCAAAGAAATCACTGGTGAGGAGTGAAAAAGTTGACGATGTGAAGACTAAATGCAAGGGTGCCCGTTATAATACCTTAAATTACAGGAAGAATAAAGTATTTGTTTTTTAATGATATAAGATGCACAAACAATGTGTGTACGATACAGAGGTCAGGGTGTTTTCTCTTGCATGCAAATACCATAGACTTTTGCCTTTATTCAGAAAAGATAAAAAAAAAGGTGTGCATTAGTATTTCAGTGGGAGGACTCTGCTTTGCTCCTGGAAAACATATTATTCATACACCACTGTAGAATATTGCCAAATTTTCCCTGTAGAACATAGAACATAGAACATAGAACAGTACAGCACAGAACAGGCCCTTCAGCCCACAATGTTGTGCCGACCATTGATCCTCATGTATGCACCCTCAAATTTCTGTGACCATATACATGTCCAGCAGTCTCTTAAATGACCCCAATGACCTTGCTTCCACAACTGCTGCTGGCAACGCATTCCATGCTCTCACAACTCTCTGCGTAAAGAACCTGCCTCTGACATCCCCTCTATACTTTCCACCAACCAGCTTAAAACTATGGCCCCTCGTGCTAGCCATTTCTGCCCTGGGAAATAGTCTCTGGCTATCAACTCTGTCTATGCCTCTCATTGTCTTGTATACCTCAATTAGGTCCCCTCTCCTCCTCCTTTTCTCCAATGAAAAGAGACCGAGCTCAGTCAACCTCTCAAAGCTGTAGCTCGAGGTTAATTTCAAAGACTATGTTTTGACAACTTAATATGATGCTTTTCGTTATATTAATTTTTTAAATTATATTGGGCCAAATTTTTACAGTAGAACTAAAATAGGTGAACCTGGATTTTAGATGTTATTTTCTCTCTATTTGATTGCTTTATAATTCTGATGGAATTACTGTGTGCCCTGTGTCTGCTTCATATGCTCTTCAGGCTCCAAATGCCTCAAGTATTATATTTTATTAATAGGAATAGGACAATCTAACTGTTGTTCAGTATGATATTTATATAGATTGAAGGAATTACTCATGGATGATGATTAAGTACTATTGATGGAACGCCCCCCTCATTTGTAATGACTGTAAGGCTCTATCTCCTTATCACTATGAATTAGAACATTATTTTACTGTTCTCTGTTCATTTAAACCCCAGTGGATCACTGAATCAATTGAACAGGTAATGGCAGGAAGGCAAACTGCTCAGACACACACAAACTGGTGTTTCTGTATCATGGGAGGCCTTACAGCTCCTTAAGCTTATTCTACCTTTAACTTAGATAACGGACAAACTGAATCCGAACTCCATTGACCTGCCCTGATTCCATATTGCTTCATTTTGCCAAATGAAAATCTACCAGTCTCTCAGTTCTGAAACTTTCAATTGAAATTTAACCTTTTTGGATGTCAGAGTTCCAGATTTCCGTCACACTGTGTACAACGCTGCTTCCTGACGGTGCCCAAGATCGGCCTAGCCCTGATGTTACGTTTATGCTGTGTTGTTCAGAATTCCCAAACCAAATGAAACAGCCGGAACATTGGAACAGGAAGAGGCCATTTAGTCTCTCAAGCCTGTTCTGCCACTTTGTGAGATCATAGCCAATATGTGACCCAACTCTGTATAGCCACCTTTGCTCTATGTTCTTTGATACCCTCAGCTAACAAAAATAAATCAATCATTTTTTTAAAAAAATTGACAATTGTGAAGTAAGGTCTAAATGCAGCCACCCTTTGTATAAAACAATTATTCCTGAAAGGCCTGACTCAAATTTTTTGAAGACGCTCGCCGCCGTAGACTTTCAAATGAGCAGAAACATCTTGTTACGACTTTTCCCCTTATTATTTTAAAATCTTCAATCAATTTATGCCTTAATATTTTTGAATTATAGCAGGTACAGCCCTTGTTTGTGTAATCTCTCTTCATTATTTCACCCTTGTCGGTTTTTAGAAGTATTATTCTGATAAACCTACATTTACAAGGTTAGAATATCCTTTCTAAGACATGGTGTCCAAAACTCCTCTTGAGATGTGGTCTGTCTGGAGCTTCATATCACTGAAGCATGATTTCTATCCTGTTGCATTCTAGTAAGGCCATTAGCCTATTCAATTATTTCATTTTCCCCTGTCTACCCAATAGAGTGCTTTAATCACCATACATACCAGGAAGCAATGGGAGATCTGTTGATTCCCCTCAGCAAAATGTCTTGCCTCAAGTTGGTACCTTGGGGTAGAAGGTATTCGAAACTGAGGCAGATATTGAACCTGTAATGTTATGTCCATTACATGGACTTACCTGTGGAATAATTTGCCTCTTTTTGAAATTAAAGTTCAAAACACATTCTCTCAGCTAATTCACTCCCTCTTCAATGCAATGAAATTGTCTTTAGCTTTCCCAGTTTTCTATTTCTTTCACAAGTTGAAAACCCAAGTCAGCCTCCTGCTGCTTATGGCCTGGGCCGTATCATGCAGTACATGCTGTGGTTGCTGATTGGTTTGTGGAATTGTGACTAGTTGTGGATGCTACAGGTCATCAGCCTGATGACAGCTCTCTGGTTCCTGGGAAAGTGAACAGCTTGTGGGTGTAAATGATACCGTGGAAGCCTTCAGGCCTCAGAAATGGAAGGTAGAGTCTCTCTTTGTCTCTGCAGTAAATAATACTTGGAACTAAAAGAAAACCAGTTGTTTCGCTCAACACTTGTTGTAAGCTGTTGCTTTTAACCGATAAGCCAAAGACTTTGTAATTTGTGAACTGGTCACTCTGTGCCTCCTATGAAGCAGTGAAGGAAACACAAAGAAAGATCAGAGAACTGAAGGATTCGGGAAACAAAATTTTTATTTATTCATTCACAGGGTGGGGGCGTTGCTGGTGAAGCCAGTATTTATTGCCCTTCCCTATTTGCCCAGAGGCCAGTTAAGAGTCAACCATGTTGCTGTGGGTCTGAAGTCACGTGTAGGCCAGACCAGGTAAGGAAAGCAGTTTCCTTCCCTAAATGACATTTGTGAACCAGACGGCTTTTTCCGACAATCAACGATGGATTCGTGGTCATTGTTTAGACTCTTAATTCCAGATTTTTAAATTACATTCAAATTCCACCGTCTGTCACGGCAGGATATGAATCCAGGTGCCCAGAATATTACTCGGGTCTTTGGCTACACAGTCCAAGGCCCTCCTTGGCCCCATTCCTCCTTATCTTGGTCAATCCCTCCAAATCTAAAACTCTCTGTGATTCTTTCATTCCTTCAAATCTGGCTTCTTCCACATCCTTAATTTCATAGAATATAACATAGAACATTACAGCACAGTAGAGGCCCTTCGGCCCTTGATGTTGTGCCGACCAGCCAGACCAATCTGAAGCCCATCTAACCTACACTATTCCATATGCTTGTCCAATGACGTCTTAAATGTACTTAACTTTGCTTTGTCTTCACTGTTCCAGCAGTTTTAGCTTCAGGTTCCTACTGCCTTACCATTGTAATTCCCTCACAAACCTCTCTCTGAATCTCCACTATCTATTTCTGCTCACTTAAAGTGCTCACCTTTTGGTCACTTGTCCTAATATATCACGATGTAGCTCAATGTAAAAAATTACCCAATGACTTCTCGTGAAGCAACTTGGGACTCTAAAAACACTACATATTAACAAGTTATTCTTGAGTGATAATGGGAACTGCAGATGCTGGAGAATCCAAGATAATAAAATGTGAGGCTGGATGAACACAGCAGGCCCAGCAGCATCTCAGGAGGGTCTAGGCCCGAAACATCAGCTTTTGTGCTCCTGAGATGCTGCTGGGCCTGCTGTGTTCATCCAGTCTCACATTTTATTAACAAGTTATTCTTGTTGTATTTAACAGCATTTACATCCAGTATGGACTGGCTTTATTGAAGTTCTTGTCTCCCGTCCCATATTAAAATAGAATGTTCATGTGTTAAAACACTTCCAGATGGAAACCATTGTGTTAATTATATGCAGCATCAATCTGAGAAAAAATTGACTTATTTTGATCGGGTAACATTCCGTGAAATATGTGCCCATTGTAAAGGAGTGTGTTATGATCCCGTGACCCTGTCACACATGCAACACAAATTTAATTGGCTCCATGATTCTTGTGTGTTTCACCTTATTGCTTGATGACCTAGCCATTCATTTTAATCAATGCATCAATGTGGCTTCTCGTAGTCAGAACCTTTTGTAGTTAAGTTAATTTGAGCTTGCCTCTACTTTTACTTTTATCATGGTTTTAGCCTCATACAAAAAGATGAAAAAATGACAATTCTTGCATTTATTTGGCATATTTCATTATTTTGGGATGTGTTACAACCTAAGAGACACTTCTGAAGTGTAGGTGCGGTTGTGATGGAGGAAATGTAGGTTGACAGGGCTGCACACAGCAAGATCCCAGTAATAGCAAGGATACCAGGAAAAACTTGACAACAGCAGCCATGGGATCCTTTATGCCAAGCATCATCATACAGAAGTGCTGAGAAAATGGGGAGGCGGCAAGGCGAAGACAGTCTTACTGTCTGAGGAGTCCCGAGGACGAGGGCAATGTACTGAGGTCGTTGGTTCAAACCCTGCCATGGCAGTAACTGAAATGGAATTAGTGGCAACCACGTTGAATGTTGTGAAAACTCATTTGGTTCACTAGTACCCTTTTACTGCTATTCTTAGCTGGTCACTTGCCCCCTGCTTGTGACTTGATACCCACAGCGATGGGTGCCTGCCCTCTGGGATGGCTTAGCAAGGCACCCAGTTACATCAAAATTTGACAAAACCTAAAGAAAAGAATAGACCACTGTATGGTCAAAACAACGAACCCTGGACTGTTTCTGGGTCTCCCTATCTGGATCAAAACCATTCTGCCTATACTTGCAGAGGGCCGAGCAGGACTTGATTTGTTCTTTCAACACGTCAGAGCAAAGCATTAATGTCTGTGATTGGTACTGAGGTAAAATGGGGCTGGTTTTCTGGCAGTTCCTTGAAAATAGAACGGCACAAAATTTCAGTCCCTTGTCCAACTCAAGATAGCTACTGTACTTAACCCCTTAGAAGTGTAAGTTTTGTAATTGATACCACAGAATCCCTACGGTACTGATAGAGGCTATTCAGCCCATCAGGTCAGCACCAACTCTTTGCAGAGTATCGCACCTGCCTTATCCCTGTAACCCAGCATTTACGAAGCCTGCTCATCTCTGGACACGACAGTCAATTTGGCCCCCACACCTCAGGAAGGACATACTAGCCCTGGAGCGTGTCCAGCCGAGATTCACACGGATCATCCCTGGAATGGTAGGTTTAACATATGGTGAATGGCTAAGGATCCTGGGATTGTGCTCATTAGAGTTTAGAAGGTTGAGGGGAGATCTGATAGAAACTTACAAGATAATGTGTGGTTTAGAAGGGGTGGACGCTAGGAAGTTGTTTCCGTTAGGTGGGGAGACTAGGACCGGTGGGCACAGCCTTAAACTTAGAGGGGGTAAAATTAAAACTGAAATGAGACGACATTTCTTCAGCCAGAGAGTGGTGGGCTTGTGGAATTCATTGCCACGGAGTGCAGTGGAGGCCAGGACGTTGGATGCCTTCAAGGCAGAGATCGACAAATTCTTGATCTCAGAAGGAATCAAGGGCTACGGGGAAAGTGCAGGGAAGTGGAGGTGAAATGCCCATCAGCCATGATTTAAATGGCGGAGTGGACTTGATGGGTCGAATGGCCTTACTTCCACTCCTATGTCTTATGGTCTTACGGTCTTACGGTCTTAATTTACCATGGCCAATCCACCCGACCTGCACATCTTTGGACTGTGGGAGGAAGCTGGGGCACCTAGAGGAAGCCCACGCAGACAAAGGGCAGAATGTGCAAACTCCACACAGACAATTGCCAGAGGTTAGAATTGAACTGGGTCCCTGGTGCTGTGAGGCAGCAGTGCGAACCACTGAGCCACTGTGCCATATTAATAGTGATGTCAAACAGATAGCCACATTTGTCTAAAACTGGAGTCTGTGGCTGGTGTACACACTGGGAACTGAGTTAGGATCCAATGAGCCAGTGCTCCTTAAACATCTTGCCACTGTGACCCATTTTGAGGCCTAAAACATCTTGCATCCCCTCTGTGAGGCATGTATGGGTGCGGGGTCATTGGGGGAAGTTGTGAGTTGTTGGGTGGCCTGTGAGAACAGGAAACTGTTAGAATAGGCACACAGTTGATAGAACATGGTCAGAACTTTGTGAATATCATTCCTACCTCAGAACCTGTAGCCTCAACATTTCAGATCATTTTGGGAAAGATCACATGGAGTGCTGCGCTACAGCTGCAGCACTGAGTTTCTGCCACTAGTTGTCCTCAGTGAGCAACGGGAAGTCAGAAATCTTTTACAATGATGGAAGCCAATGAACATGTTCCAATGTCTTCCATAGAGCCAGCCGGTTTCGAAGGAAAAAAAAACATGCCTAGCCCTCAGAAATCTTTCAAAGTAACTCTTACAGTAGATCATCTTACAGTACAATGACAATTCGTAGACAAAGCTGGTGGCTACCCATGCACAGAAAGATCCCACAAATAGGGAATGGAGTGATTTAACATTTACATAGATTTTTACAGCATAGAAACTAACTATTCAGCTGATGTGGTCCATTTTGGTGCATTTGGTTGATGCTTATTTCAGATGGGGAGGATAGGATGCTAGTTGAAAAAGAACAGTGGTGAAAACCACCAAATATATGCAATTAGATTATTCATTGGTCCACATAAAGTAAACCATTGCTGCTGTAATTCTGATTTGGAATTACTTGGCATGGCATTGGCAGTCTTAGAATCTCTAAAACAATAGTTCATGTGATGGATAATGTCATACATTTTCAGTATGGAACCAATTCCCTACTATCAACCCATATTCTACCTGACCTAGGAGTGCTTGATATTGGTACAAGATGCAAGGTCTGGAAAGCCTTTCCTTTTCTCAGCTGAGACATCCTGGCATATAGAAAACATGATAATTTCTGGGAAATGTTGCCAAGTACGCTGTCAATTTGAAACTTCCCTCCTGAAGAAATACATTCTTAAGCAACACTTATGCAAGTTTGCTATTAGTTTTAATTGTTCTATTCAGAAATAAGCTTCATGCTGGCAGAAAGGCTATTTCATTTTAAAGGGTGACTTCTCTTGCAGCCATATTTGCTGACAACAACATCATTGTCCTTGACTTCAGATCAACCACAACTTCACTTTTGTTGGAATTTCCTAGAATCATAGAATCCCTACAAGATTCTGCCGAGTGAATCTGCACCGACTTTCCAAAGAGCATCCCACCCAATTCATCCTATCCCTATAACCCTGCATTTCCCATGGCTAGCCCACACACCCCTGGACACTATGGGCAACGTAGAATAGCCAGTCCACCTAACCTGCACATCTTGTGGAAGGAAATTGGAGCACCTGGAGGAAATCCACACAGACATTTCATTTCAAATAAAGCAGCATTATATTTTTAAATAAACAAAAATGTACCTACTGCAGGGTTTGGGATGACACTCTAATACATGACAACTCCCACGAACTAAAGTTGCCTGAAAAAAAATCATCTGTCCATGTTTGCCATTGTTCCTTTAAGAGGTGAGTCCACTCTTCTCTGGCAGGCTATTAAAATTCTGTCTTTTTTTTAATGAAGCAGCTTTTTATCACTCTTTCTCCCCAGCACTCGATTGGAAAAGAGCTCTCTACAGCTAATTGACTTGAGGAGTTGTTGATAAGAATGGTCATATTTGCGACTGCTGTCACTTAATCTAATTACAAATTGAAGCTTCTCCTTTCATGACAAATAAGATGTGCAGCTCTCCCTCTTTCTCCCCCCGTCCCCCCACCTTTCTAAACACCACTCTTTTCTTCCGGCTTTTAAATGCCAAGAATAATTATAGTTTTGCAGACGTAGCGGGGAGGACAGATTTGGGAAGAAACATAGAATTATGTGTACCCAACCTTGGAGCCTGATGTTTTTCGACTCGGCTCACTCGTGACCTTAAACAGATGTCTGAATAAATGCTCTCTGATGAAGGGTCTAGGCCCGAAACGTCAGCTTTTGTGCTCCTGAGATGCTGCTTGGCCTGCTGTGTTCATCCAGCCTCACATTTTATGATCTTGGATTCTCCAGCATCTGCAGTTCCCATTATCACTATGAATAAATGCTGATCTCCCACCTCAGTAGTTCTTTTAAAGAGTGTTGCAGAATTGGTGTTTTGTAGTAATGGGGATAATTTTAACAGCCAGGTTTGACTGATGGTCTGCAAACAAATTCTTGCACTTGAAAGGACACCATCTGATGGAAATTAAATACTTTGCAGTGGTGCCTATAAGCTCTACCAGCCTGTTAAAGACTTTGTGGGATTTTGGAGTGCAACACTGCTTTTGTATAATGGCTGTGCCTACACTGCACTGCTAGATGCATATTGACTAAAAAACCTCAAATCATGGCTAACTTGCTGCCTTTCCTTGTCTGACATATGAACTGGTGTAGGCCAATCAGCTTTTCTGTTTGTTATTACAGAGATTCCAGCGCAGACAGGCAGTGTACCTTTAAAACAGTTACTTGACATCATGTGTAACACTCTTGCATAAAGATACCCACCTCACCTTCAGTCAAGCTCTCAGACAATTAGGTCAGTCTGGCATGTTCAGTCAGCTACGTGCATGTAATTTGTAGTAACATCAATAAGCACTGAAACCAGACTATGAGTACGAGATGCTATAGCAGTGTAAATAGTTAGTGTTGTTAATGAACTTCAAGACATCTGTCTCAAGGAGTACCCAGTCTTTGTGGTATATGTTATGTGAGCTAACATATAGGACAGCACTCAGACCATATCATATCTAGAAGACACATCATTCTAAAGCTGGTGCTATTATGCAGTTAGATTAAGGTTGATTGGCCTTAAATCCCAAGGCAGCAGATGGTGAAATTTTAATTCAATAAAATCTGGAGATAAAAAAGAGACTAATGGCAGCAATCAAATTATTGCTAATTGTCATGAAAATTCAGCTGGTTTGCCAGTGTCCTTTAGGATACGACATCTGCTGTCTTTACCTGGACTGGCTTACATGTGACTCCAGACCCATTGCAATATGGTTCACTCTTGACTGCCCCCTGAAATGGCTCGGCAAGCCAGTCAAACTACTACAAAGCCCATACAAAGGGACTAAAGTAGATTGACTGGTCAGCGTCAAACCAATGGTAAACCTAACACCCCCTGACGCTGCAAAGCCTTCCTTATTAACATCTGCACCAAAATAGGGAGAGCTGTTCCACAAACGAGGCAATCAACAATCTGTCATTCTCATGCTCACTGAGTCATAGCGGACAGACAATAACCCAGACACCACCATTACCACCCTGGGTGTGCCCGGTCCAACAGGACAGACCTGACAGAGATGGTAGCACAGAAACTACAGCCAAGAAGCAATTACCCTGCGAGTCCCTGGTTTTGATTCTAGCCCATATGAAGTCTGATGGCGTCAAATCAAACATGAGCAAGGAAACATCCCACTGATTACTCCCTACAACCACTCCTCACCCTTTCTCCACAGCTGCTCCATGTTGAACATCACTTGGAGGTGGCATTGAGGGTGTTAAAGGCACACAGGGCTCTCTGGGTGAGGGACTTCACTACTAACTCTGCTCTGGACTGTTTCATTAAGTACCCTACTGATCGAATTGGTCAAGTCTGAAAGGATGAGCCTGCTTGACTGGATCTGCGGCAGGTGCTGAAAGAACCAACAAGAGGGAAAAATCTATTTGATCTTGTTCTCACCAAGAGGTGTCTGTCCCTGATTGTATTGGTGAGAGAGACCACTGCACAGTCTTTGCGGAGACAAAGTCTTGTTTTGGCTTTGAGTGTACCCTCCATTTTGTCATGTGGCACTAACACCATGGTAGATGGGACAGGCTTCAAACACATCTAGCAGCTCAAGACTGGGCATTCCAAAAGGGCATCAGCTTAAGACTGGGCATTCAGAAGGGGCATCAGCTCAAGATTGGGCATTCAGAAGGGGCATCAACAGCAGCGGAATTTTACTCTTACATAATCACATCCAGACATATCCCCCACTCTACCCTTACCATCAAACTAGGGCAACAACCCTTCTTCCGTGAAAAGGGCAGGAGGACATGCTAGAAGCAATGCCAGACATAGCTAAAAATGAGGTGTCAACCTGATGAAGCCACAACATGGGACTACTTGCATGCCATTCAGTGATAGACAGAGCTAAGGTCAGCCCAGAAACAAATCAGCTCTGAGCCCTGCTTTCCCAGCACATCCAAACAGCTAACAGCAAACTGGGGCCACTGTCTTGATTAGTATAACCCCGACAATACTTGAGCAGTGTGACTCCAGCCCAGCTAAAACAACCCACTTGATTGATACCCCATCCACCAACTTCAACAGTCATGCCCTCCAACCACAGGATGGACAGTGACAGCTACCATGTGGAAAAAGCAGTGAAATACTCTCTACAGCTCCTTTGACAGTACCTTCCAAATCTGCGACCTCTCCCAGCTCGAAGGATTGGGCCAGTAGATACATAGGATCACCACCACCTGCAGGTTCCCCTCCGAGTCACACATGATCCTGACTCAGAAATATTTATCATTATTCCTTCACTGTCAACTGGGGCAAAATCCTGGAAATTCCTTTCATGTGGTGTTTCTACATTTCAGAACATGCAGTGATTCAAAAAATGCTTCTCACTACCTTCGCTGGTAGTCAAAGGTGATTATCGATGAACAATCAATGTTAATGTAGCCAGAGATTCCCAGGTCCCGTGAATGAATTTTAAAAAAATAGATTTCCTAACTTGATTCTGTATTCCTTACTACCCTTACCTAAATAAATAAACTCAGATTTGAGATTTTCAGTTGATCCTCACATTTAACAGCTTTTTGAGGGGGTTTGAGTTGGTGGGGGTGAGGTCCCAATTTCAGGATTCAACTCTGCAGTGGGTGAAGAAATGCTTTCTGACATCAG
Organism: Stegostoma tigrinum; assembly: GCF_030684315.1. Taxonomy (NCBI): domain Eukaryota; kingdom Metazoa; phylum Chordata; class Chondrichthyes; order Orectolobiformes; family Stegostomatidae; genus Stegostoma; species Stegostoma tigrinum. The sequence continues at coordinate 277,066 of NW_026728121.1, read as the reverse complement.
CCTGAACAGCCTAGCTCTAAGTTTAACATTATATTCCCTTATTTCAGACTGTATGACCAGAAAAAAATAGTTTCTCTTCATATACCTCATCAAATCTTTTTAAGCAGATCAATTTGTAAACTCACTAATCTTCTAAATTTGGGAATTAAGCCAAGTTTTTGCAGCCTGCCCCACACTTTAACTCTTGTAGCCCCAATATCATTGTGCAGACAAAAACATCCCAAATACCCTCTGATAATCTGGAATTGTTAAGCAAAGCTGAGAGAAAAATATTGACCTACACTGTATTCAAACTTGGGCACTGCTACTGAATTTCTTGAAATAATACCATGAAATATTCAATCCAATGTTGAGGTTGAAATTGACTGATTCCTGGGATGGCAGGATTGTTGTATGAAGAGAGTCAAGATCAATTAGAACTGTATTCAGTGCTGTTCAGCAGATTGGGGGTTGGGGGGGGGAGGGGTGCGTCCGAAACACCTGTAAAATTCTAACTGGAATAGGCAGAGTAAACCCAAGAAAGGATATTTCTGAGGAGTGGGGAGTTCAGAACCAGGAATGATAATGTAAAGATATGGGTAGGCCATTTAGGACTTAGATGAGGAGAGATTCCTTCACGCAGAGAGTGGTGAGCCTGTGGAATTCACTGCCAAAGAAATCAGCTGGGGCCAATACATTGAATATTTTCAAGAAGGAGACAAGCATAGTTCCTGCAGTGAAAGGGATGAGACAGTATAGTTTAAAGAGGGAACAGGGTACTTGAGTTGGATGACCAGCACGATCATAATGGCAGAGCTGGCTCAAAGGGCTGAATGGCCTACTCCTATTCCTATTTTTTTGTGTTTCTATCCAGAAAGGGTATAATAGAACAAAAACAAAGATGCTGGAAAAGCTCAGCAGGTCTGGCAGCATCTGCAAAGGGAAAAACAGAGTTAATGTTTCGGGTCCAGTGACCATTCCTCAGAACTCTTCAGGTTTTTTTAATACGGGAGTATGATAGAATTGGTTTTTGCCAGCTCAGTCTCATCATGGCCTTCTCAATGTTTCATCGTATAGGATATATTTCCTGACTCCTGTGTAGAATTATGTTGAATTTACAGCACAGAAACAGGCCATTCTGCTCAACTAGGGTAAGCTGCTATTTATACTTCGTATGAGTCCTCATACCTTCCTCATCTTCACTTTATCAGCACGTCCTTCTGCTCCTTTTTTATTCATGTACTTGTCTAACTTCCATTGTAAGCCCACCATTGTTAGTCACCATCATCAGCTATCCCTGCATTTGAGGATGATGTCTACTCAGGATTGCAAATTTCTGCTGTGGGTCTTCATGTGGCTGAACTGTAATCAACATGGCTTAGAGTAGGATTTCCAACCTTCTCGGATTTCTCTGGAATTCCTTGAGGATTGAAGATTGTGAGAGAAAAATCCAGGGACGTTGAAAATGGTGTTTCTTTAAATACTTCAATTTCTTAATTAAACAAATTTTGGAAATAGAGGAAAACAGTCCAGTACTTGGACATCTTGTGTGATTATAGTCCAAGAATATGTTCAGTGGCAATTCCGGTTGACAGTCATGCGGTAAAAGATCTTTATCTTGGTAAAAGAAATTTCAATGTTTTGCAATGTGTTTTTGTAAAAAAATAACTCATGGGATGTTGGTGACAAAGTCGACATTTGCTGATCATTGTTTATTGAACTTGCGAAAGGGGCTGCCTTGCTGAATTGCTGGCAGTTTGTGCAGTGAAAGTGCTCTCAGTGATGCTGATAGATGGGGTGGTTTCCGAACTCATTGCAAAACATGCATTTACAATGCAATTTCTACACATGGAGCTCTGAAACCAGCTGGAACTCACTGATGTCAGGCCCAGCGAGCTCAGGACCCTCAATGTCAGTTTCATCCTATTGCAGCTCAAGGAGCGTGTAACCTTGAAATCAGAGCTAGGCTGTTCCAGACGTACTTCTTGAACAAAGGTTGCTGAAAGCATTGGAAAGCTCTTCCCCTCAAAACCTATCGAGGTGGGAGATCAATCCTTTTTGTCTGTTTGAGTTTGGAATGCATATTTATTGTTCATCCCTATCTGCGCTTGAGAAAAAGGTCATGAACTGCCTTCTTGAACGTCTGCTTTTGATGTGGTGTAGGACATCACAGTGTTGTCAGGGAGGGAGTTTGAAGGATCTGACTCAGCAGCAAAGAAGCAGCGATATAGTTCCAAGTACGTATAGTGAGTGATTTTAAGGTGGTGCTCCCATGAGTCAGTTCTCCTTGTTTATCTAAATAGTAGTGATCACCAGTTTGGAAGGTGATTGAGATTTTATAAGAGTCTTATTGAAGCAAGTTGGGCTTTTGGAGTTAAATCAGAGAACAGTCATGATGTAATTGAACAGTGGAAGAAGTTCAAGGACTGAATGGCCTCCTGTTCTTATTTTCTGGACAGATAAAACAGAGCACGTGCACACACAACTCAACTTTCCTGGATATGACTGACCACCTCAGTCAAAAGGTTGAAAATTAAGTGTGAAGTAAAAGTGCCATTATAATTCACACAAAACCAAAGCAATCAATTTGTACGATTAAGCACCAACTTCCCTGTTTGAGTGCAAGTGTTCCTTCTCTTCATTGTTGAACTTTGATTGCATTTTTAAATTTTTTAAAATGACCTTTGTTTTGCTTAGTTCTTTAACTAAATGAGACATTAGATTTTCATCCCAAGTACAGAAAAACCTCATGCATAGATTGTTATGTGGCCTATTTTCAACCAGCTATTGTTTCAAATCTGGCCTTGCTACTGTTCCAGGCTGTCAGAAATCTAATGACTTTGATATAGTATTTTATTCAGGAAAGCTGCTGCTGTTTCTAAGACACAAGGAGCCTAAAGGTTTACGGTGACTTAAATAGACCTGGCAACAGCAACACAGCAATGTTACATGCCGACTATCAGTTGTCACCCTTCTATTGACAAGTGTTTTTGTTTCCCATTGTAATTAGTTCCGTTCAATGCAATGTGTTTTCCTAGCTAGCTCAATGACGAGGTGAAGATCTCTGCCCTTAGTGTCCTGGATGATTGTCAAATAAACAGATATTCTGATCTGTCTTTATGAGAGCAGATTTTTCTTTAACTCTTGATTTATTTCTGTTTTGTTAAATCAACAAACTTCTGGTTTGGCAACTTTTTTTGTTTCTCTCCGAGTGTGAATGTTATTGATAAGTGGACCAAAATGATGCTTTCCAGGATTAAGTAAATGCAGTCAAGTGTCTGGATGATCCTAAGGAACCTATCTTTAGGAACCTATCAGCAGAGCTGCTAAAACTGGCACGAACTAACAGATTCTGTACACTTCACATTCACTTGTCATCTGTAATCAAAGTTGCATTTGTATAGTGCCTTTGCCATAGCTACCAAGCCCCAAGGCATGTCAGAGGAGCAGAATCAAACAGGGAGCCATACTGAGTGAAAGAAAGTGTTTGAGAAGTATCTTATAGGAGGAGACAGGGATAAAGAGGTCTCTGGAATGAATTCCAAACCTCAGGTTGGAAATGGCTAAATGCTTGACCAGCAATGGGTCAAAGGAGTAAGGCTTGCACACAAGGCCTGAGTTGTAGGAGATCAGAGATCTGCTTGTTTAAGAGGAGGTTGTAGAAGTAGTGTCCTCATCAACTGACCAAATGCAGCTTTGCAGAATACCACACTGCCTACATGAAAATATGTTGGATGTACTACTTCTACATATCTAAAGCCAGTAATCAACAGTAACAATGCATTTAGCTGTAGCTGCTCTTGTATGCTAAATGCTGATTTCTAATATGCGCTCATTTATCAGAGTGTGGCTGGAAGATATTTTGATTTGTCTCATGTAAAGTTTGAAGATCAGGTCCTCCTCACTGATAATTCAGTTCGTAGAATCCCCACAGAATGGAAGCAGACCATGCGACCCATTGAGCTCACACTGACCTTCCAAAGAGTATCCCACCCAAACCCAACCCCCTATCACCGTCACCCTGCATTTCCCATGGTTAACCCACCCAGCTTGCGCATCCCTGGACACTATGGACAATTTAGCATGGCCAATCCACCTAACCTGCACTTGTTTGAACTGTGGAGAAAACCAAAGCACCTGGAGGAAACCTACACAGACAGAGGGAGAACGTGCAAACTGCACACAGACACTCATCTGCGAACCTGGGTCTCTGGCACTTGAGGCCTAACCACTGAGTCACCATACTGCCCCTTCCGCTGTATATCAGAAACCCAATTTTTCTCCTTTATCTCATTGGTTCTACATTGCTACAGGCCAAGAAGCATTCTCATTTCCTTTGCCATTTTCACAAGTTTCTTCCAGAGAGGTGGAAGGACTGTTCACACACAACAGCCAATGGCCTCAATCCAGTTTTTAGACGGCCCACTGGTCAGTGTTGAATCTTTTCAGAATGCCGTCTTTGCATCTGTATATTCTGTTGGTGCAGAACCAATTTTGACAACAGAAAATGGGGTCTTGTTTGCTTCCAAATGTTTTGTGGCTATTTTGTGCTGGAGAATTGTGATAATAGCTGTATATTTGTCTTGGACTTCACCTCAATCCAAGCTGACCCAAAGCCCTGTTTGAGATTCTGTGAAATTCCAGCACTGACAGATTTAATGCAAAGAACGGCACAGATCCATAACCATCGGCTTAACGGAGCTTTCATCAACTTAAGTTCAGAAGACTATTTTTAACTTCTCTCTAATCTGTCTATATTGCAGTATAATTTTTTTTCTAATGTTTCTACTGTAAAAATGCACTTGTATCCAAACAATGCAACATTGTTTTCCATGACCACTTAATGAATATATGGCAGAGATCCTGAAAGCTTGCAATCACGTCATTGTTATGAGATTTTCGTTATATGAGGAATCCGATATTGTGCTCGATTTTTCATCTCCCTTTTGTCGTGATTCTATTCTGTATTGCAAACCATTATCTTCAAACCCAAAACAAACTACGCTTCCTGGCCACAGATTCCTTTTCCTGGCATCTGTCAGAGGCTGGAGCCTGTTTGCGCACTCGGTGGTGTCATATGTGACTCTGAGATGAGCTTCCAATCACTTATCCACAACGTAGAGTCAGACCTGCCCAATTCCCCCTTTGTAACATCATTTGATTTTGCCCCTCTGAGCTCTTTCCTACCACCAACGTCACCTCCAACCCACTCCTTTTTTGTGTCTCTGTTTGATTAAAACCTGTATAATTTTTTTTTAGTTCCCCACCGCATCCCAAAACCAGTTCAGTTCGTCCCCTCCCCCCACTGCACGACACAACCAGCCCAGCTCTTCCCCTCCACCCACTGCATCCCAAAACCAGTCCAGCCCGTCTCTGCCTCCCTAAACTTTTGGGATGCAGTGGGTGAAGGGGAAGAGCTGGGCTGGTTGTGTGGTGCAGTGGGGGGAGGGGACGAACTGGGCCCAGGTCGTCCCCTCCACCGACTGCACCACACCCATCCCTTCCTCCCACCCCAAGCCACACCTCCATCTCCTACCTACTTACCTCATCCCACTTCCTTGACCTGTCTGTCTTCCCTGGACTGACCTATCCCCTCCCTAACTCCCCACCTATACTCTCCTCTCCACTTATTTTCTTTTCTCTCCATCTTCGGTGTGCCTCCCCCTCTCTCCCTATTTATTCCAGAACCCTCACCCCATCCCCCTCTCTGATGAAGGGTCTAGGCCCAAAGCGTCAGCTTTTGTGCTCCTGAGATGCTGCTGGGCCTGCTGTGTTCATCCAGTCTCACATTTTATGATCTTGGATTCTCCAACATCTGCAGTTCCCATTATCACTTGACTTTGTGAACTGGCTGTGGTATGAGACCAACTCTAGTTGAAGAGATGCATTTCATAGGCATAGAGATATAAAGATTGCAGGAGATTTGTCTCGACATGGTCGGGGAAGAAAATCCATTGAGATAGACTTTACTACTCCTGGTGGATTAGGAAACTATAAAAATTGAGGGAAGTACCTGGAGAGGGCCACTTGAAGCTGCTAGAATGTAAAACATGGAAATACAAATCCATTGTAGGGTTGGAGCTACTGCATATGGTTTACAATGTGCATGGAATGTGCAATGTGTGGGTAAGTTTAAAAGGCAAATGATCCTTTTTGTAGTTCAAAATCTAAGTTGTCTTTCATAATAATGCTTAATCAATGGTGTTTTGGTCATCTGTTGCAGTACAGGTTTTAAAATATAAGTTTCAGTAGTGTTACTGTTTTTAACTATTAAATGGAATTCTGGCTTTCTTTTTGAATGTCATTGAGCTCAACAGTTATCATAATACAATCAAAATTTGTGTTTTCATGGCCAAAACATGGTTACATTGTTGCTTGCAGTAGTTTGCTGTTTTCTACTTTACAGTGGTGACTACAATTCAGAAAGTATTTCATTGGCTTTGATTGCTTTGAGATGCCCTGAACTTGTGAAAAGCATTGCACTAATGCAGTTTTTCTTTAAGACTGTTCCAATTAGTCTCTCAGGATGGTTGGATGACAAAAGGTTGTTGAATACTGATTCAAGGTAGTGGAACTCTAAGTCTGGGAGTGGGAAATAATGGAATCATAACTGCCGAGATTTTTTCCCCTTTTTGCTTTCTTTCTTCTCATGGGGAAATAAAGCACCCTATCCCCTGCAGTGCCCACTCTTTCGGTCCATTTTTTAAATAGAAATTATGATTGACCTACTTTTCTAATCAAACTGTTCAGAACTGCCTAACTTTCTAATGCTAGAGATAAACAGCTGACAATGATACACAAAGTATGCTTTTCTTTTCCCATATTCAAAGTTCTTCACCTTGCTCAGATTTAAACAAGCTGGATGATCTGCAGTTCTGAATAAAGTTGCTGTGATAGGTACATTAGTATGATATAAGGCCCATAAATGCAAAATTAGTAGAGGGTTAGCGCAGAGCAGTCAAATCTCTGCAATGCCAACAGAGGCATTCATGACCAGCAACAGAAGCATCCACTGGAAACCTATTTAAACACAGAGAGCAGGATTCACCTTTTTAAGAGCTGCAAAGATCCAAATGGGTGATGTGAACGAGTAAATATCATTCTTAACAATGTGTTGGCTTTTACAGGATGTTTTAATCTTTCAGATCTGGGTCAGATTGTTTTGCAACAATGCTTGTTATGAGAGCAAATTGGCCAATTAAAGCTGAATTAATGCAAAAATGTTTACGCATTCTGAATTGATGTTTGAAATAATTCGTGTATTAAAAATGAACTGTACTCATTAGAGCGCACTCCAAACGTGAAATAATAAGCAGGAACCGTCCATTGTGCAGTGAGAGCTGCTGATTGTGGCTGCGTGTTGGAGCTTTTAAGGTTGAAAACTGCCCTTTGCTTCACCTTAATAATAAAATGTGAGGCTGGATGAACACAGCAGACCCAGCAGCATCTCAGGATGCTGCTTGGGCCTGCTGTGTTCATCCAGCCTCACATTTTATGATCTTGGATTCTCCAGCATCTGCAGTTCCCATTATCACTTTGCTTCACCTGCTGGTCTATTTTAGACATGACTGGCAGAACACTCCAAAGACATGAGCCTCTGGCATTGCCTTCAATGTTCCAAGTGTCTTTCATGGAAACCCGTGGCTCCTTCATGATTGAAAATCAGTAAGTAAGTGGTCTCTCAGTGCATGCTGGAAACAACAGACTGGCATCAGGAAATGACGACAAAAGCTTTTGGTTTGTCGCAAACTCCTAAATGGCATCCTGATATCTGTCAGGCAAGCCACCACGCTAGTCTGCATTTGTTGTATTTTCTGCAGTGAACAACATTTCCACACAAGATGGTTGACATAAGCAGTAGGAACTGCAGATGGTGGAGAATCTGAGATAACAAGGTGTAGAGCTGGATGAACACTGCAGGCCAAGCAGCATCATAGGAGCAGGAGACCTGATGTTTCGGGCCTAGGCCCTTCTTCATAAATTTCTGAAGAAGGGCCTAGGCCCAAAACGTCAGCTTCCCTGCTCCTATGATGCTGCTTGGCCTGCTGTGTTCATCCAACTCTACACCTTGTACCCTGTGTGGTTTCCTCTACATTGGGGAAACCAAGCGGAGGCTTGGGGACCGCTTTGCAGAACACCTCCGCTCGGTTCACAATAAACAACTGCAACTCCCAGTCGCGAACCATTTTAACTCCCCCTCCCGTTCCTCAGACGACATGTCCATCCTGGGCCTCCTGCAATACCACAATGATACCACCCGAAGGTTGCAGGAACAGCAACTCGTATTCCGCTTGGGAACCCTGAAGCCCAATGGTATCAATGTGGACTTCACCAGCTTCAAAATCTCCCCTTCCCCCACCGCATCCCAAAACCAGCCCAGTTCGTCCCCTCCCCCCACTGCATCACACAACCAGCCCAGCCTGTCTCTGCCTCCCTAACCTGTTCTTCCTCTCACCCATCCCTTCCTCCCACCTCAAGCCGCACCTCCATTTTCTGCCTCTGAACCTCATCCCACCTCCTTGACCTGTCCGTCTTCCCTGGACTGGCCTAGCACCTCCCTACCTCCCCACCTATACTCTCCTCTCCACCTATATTATTTTCTCTCCATCTTCGGTCCGCCTCCCCCTCTCTCCCTATGTATTCCAGAGCCCTCTCCCCATCCCCCTCTCTGATGAAGGGTCTAGGCCCGAAACGTCAGCTTTTGTGCTCCTGAGATGCTGCTGGGCCTGCTGTGTTCATCCAGCCCCACATTTTGTTGTCTTCCTTTAGTTTGTTGTTTGATTACGAAATATACATGGTGAAAGGATTACCACATAGCACATTTTGCAGCATACCACATTAGTGGCGCCGATACGGTGATCAATGTAACGGAGGAAGAGATGGGGTTTAGGGCCAGTGTAGGTATGGAAGAGGGATCGTTCCATGTAACCTGCAAAGAGGCAGGCATAGCTTGGGCCCATGTGGATACCCTGGCCACCCACTTTGCCTGTAGGAGGTGGGAGGATTTGAAAGAGAAGTTTTAGTTTTCAAGGACCGCAACTACCCCCCACCCCCCCGCAGTGGTCGAAAACACCCTCGACCGGGTCACCCACATTTCCCACAACTCACCCCTCACACCCGCTCCCCGTAACAACAACCAAAACAGAGTCCTCCTCGCCCTCACGTACCACCCCACCAACCTTCGGATTCAATGCATCATCGCCGACACTTCTGCCATCTGCACTCTGACCCTACCACCGAAGACATTTTTTCCCTCGCCACCCTTAGGTGACTCCCTTATGCGCTCCACACTCCCCTCCAGCACCCCGTACACGCGGCACTTTTCCCTGCAACTGCAGGAAGTGCTTCACCTGTCTCGATACCTCCCCCCTCACCCCCATCCCAGGGGCCAAGAAGAAATTTCCACATCAAGCAGATGTTCACCTGCACACCTGCTAATGTGATATACTGTATTCGCTGTTCCCATTGTAGCCGCCTCTACATCGGGGAAACCAAGCGGAGGCTTCGGGACCTTTGCAAGTCACTAATGCACGAAAGAACTGCACCTACCAGTTGCGAACCGTTTCAACTCTCCCTCCCAATCCTCAGATTATATGTCCATCCTGGGTCTCCTGCAGTGCCACCAGAAGATTGCAGGAGCAGCACCTCATATTCCGCTTGGGAACCCTGCAGCTCAGTGGTATCAATGTGGACTTCACAAGCTTCAAAATCTGCCCTCCTGCTCCCGCAACCCAAAACCAACCCACCTATTCCATCCTGCCACCTCAAGCCCCACCCCCACCTCCTACCTACTAGCCTCTTCCCACCCCCTTGACCTGTTCGTCCTCTCTGGACTGCCCTGTCTGCTCCCTAACTTCCCACCTGCACTCCATCCATGCTTCTTTGACCTGCCTGTCTCCTGTCCACCTATCTTTTCCTTTAACCAACTTCTATCCGCCTCCCGCTCTCTCCCTATTTATTTCAGAACCCCCTCTCCCTCCTCCATTTCTGAAGAAGTGTCTAGGCCTGAAACGTCAGCCTTCCTGTTGCTCTGATGCTGCTTGGCCGGCTGTTTTCGTCCAGCTGTACACCTTGTTACCTCAAAGAAAATCTCAGTGGCCCTGACCAGTTTTTCAATTCCTCTCACAAGGGAAGTACCAGAGGGTTGGAGAACAGAATGTGGTTTGACTTATCAAGATAAATGCAAAACTATTCAATTCCACTGGAGGTTTGAGATGCAGTGTTGATGTTTGTTCTATGTAGTAGCCTGGCCTTAACTTGTCCTGTGGTGAGATGTAATTTGAAGGGGATGCTGAGCTTTTTTTTTCTCGTTTTGGTACGGTATGTGTTACTTGACCTTGTCAGCCTATTTTACAGAGTCATAGTCGTACAGCGTGGAAATGGGCCCTTAGGTCCAACATAATCCCAAACTAAACTAGTCCCAACTGCCTCTTCGTGGCCCATATCCCTTCAGCCTTGTCCTATTTATAAACCTCGATCAGGTCACCTTTTATCCCCTTTGCTCCAGTGAAAAAAGTTCCAGCTGACCCAACCTTCCTTTATCACTGAAACCTTCCATGCTCAGCAACAATCTGGTAAATTTCTTCTGTGCCCACTCTTGCTTAATAATATCCATCTAAAATAGGGCAACTGTAAATTTGTACTGTAGAAATCTTCAAGACGAGAAAAACATTAAAAGCAAACAAAGCAGGAAATGAAGGGATCAAATTGTAGTTCAGGAAGTGGAAAAATGGAAGTGGCTTGAGTGCAGCAGGTTCTGGACTAACGTGCACTGTAGTTCTGAAAGGGCATTTCACCGGTGTGAGTGGAAAGTTGTAGATGAAATCGTGACTTGAATCTTCAAGTACGCTCTCTCTCCAATTGATGTTGGAAACTCCTTCATGTTTCTAATGACGAATCCCAGGTTTCGCTGCTGTTGTCTAGCTCATAGCCAGCCTTCAAACTGTTTCAAAGAGGAAAAGAACAAAGAAAATTACAGCACAGGAACAGGCCCTTTGGCCCTCCAAGCATGCGCCGTTCCAGATCCTTTCTGTAAACCTGTCGCCTATTTTCCAAGGATCTGTTCCCTTTGCTCCCTGCCCATTCATGTTTCTGTCTAGATACATCTTAAATGACGCTATTGTGCCCGCCTCGAACGCCTGCGTTGACAACGCGTTTCAGGCACCCACGACTCTCTGCATAAAGAACTTTCCACTCATATACCTTAAACTTTTCCCCTCTCACCTTGAAATTGTGACGTCTAGTAATCCCCCCACTCTGAGATGGAAAGCTTCTTGCTATCCACCCTGCCTATACCTCTCATGATTTTGTCGACATCAATCAGGTCCCCCCCTTCAACCTCCGTGTTTCTCATGTAAATAATCCCAATCTACTCAACCTCTGTTCATAGCTAGTGCCCTCCATACCAGGTAACATCCTGGTGAACCTCCTCTGCACCATCTCCAAAGTATTCACGTCCTATTGGTAATGTGGCGACCAGAACTGTACGCCGTATTCCAAATGTGAATCAAAGTCCTATAAAACTGCAACATGACATGCCAACTCTTATACTTGATACCCCGTCTGATGAATGAAAGCATGCCGTATGCCTTCTTGACCACTCTATTGACCTGCGTTGCCACCGTCTGGGTGCAATGGACCTGAACACCCAGATCTCTCTGTGCATCAATTTTCCCCAGGGCTTTTCCATTTCCCGTACAGTTCGCTCTTGAATTGGATCTTCCAAAATGCATCACCTCGCATTTGCCCGGATTGAACTCCATCTGCCATTTCTCCACCTAACTCTCCAATCTGTCTATATTCTGCATTCTCCAACAGTCCCCTTCGCTATCCGCTACTATCTGTTTTGCATCGGTTTTGCACAAAACTAGATTTCTGTTCTATTTTTGCAAGTGAATTGTTTCAAATTAGTTGCTGTTCTTTGTAAATCACAATCATGAATGCACATCCAAGCAGTGGGGAGAGGGTGAGAATGGATTTGAGACGTCATGAAGTCGGAGATTTGTTATAATCCGCAAATATTGTCATGATAATTTTTAAAATTCACGAGCATGTCATTGATGTTGCTTTCTTGGGCTGCATTTGCTATCCATCCAGAATTGCTGTTGAGAAGGTTGTGGAGAATTGGCCTGTTGAATAGCTGCAATGCACGTGGTATGAATATATTAATGAACTACTGAGGACAGGAGATGAATTGCTTTTACTCAGTGGAAATGAAGTAACAGTCATACAGTTCCAGATCAGGATTCTGCTGATTTTGACAGGGAACATGCAGATTCTGGACCTGCTGTTTAAATATTTTTGGGTGGTAGGGTTCACACAATTATCAGGTACTGTGGAAGGAGTTTGATGAATTGGTGCATTGTCTCATTGTAACTCCCCATCTCAAACAACAGTTCATTCTAGATCCATTGTTAATTGTAAATTTTCAGTTCGACCGAAAGGAAAAACAGTATTGAGGGATATGGACCAAAGGCAATACGGAGGTAGGCCACAATTAAGTTATAACCTCATTGGATGGTAGAAAGTGTTTGAAGGGTTGAATGGCTGACTTGTTTTCCTATATCCTTACGTAAGAAGGGGGATCAATCAGTGGGATGATTTGACTGCATTGCTGTCGTTTATCGATAGTGTTGTCGGAGTCGCACTCGTTCAGCTGAGTGAAGAGTATTTCATTGACACCCGGATTTGGAGTTTATCGGCAGTGGACAGATGTTGAGAAGTCTACTTGCTGTAGAATCTATTGTCTCTGATCTACGGTTCCAGTCACATTGATTAACATAGATCCAAGAACACTTCAGCAGAGGAACAGGCCCTTTGGCATGCAATGTTGTGCTAAACATGATGCCAAATTTAGCTAAAGCCTTCTGAATGTCCTTGATTCATATCCCTACATTCCTTGTATATTCATGTACGTATATAAAAGTGTCTTAAACGGCCCTATTGTATCTGCTTCCACAGCCACCCCGGCAGTGCTTTTCAGACTCCTACCACTCTCTGTATATAAGAATTGTCTCTGACATCTCCTTTGAACTTTCCCCCTCTCACCTTAAATACATGCCCCCAGTTTTAGACATTTCAAATCTGGGAGAAGGGTTACAGTCAGAATCTGTCTATGCATGTCATAAATTTGTAAACCTCTATCAAGTCTTCCCTCAACCTCTGCCACTGCAGAGAAAACAGCCTGAGTCTTTCCAGCCTCTCCTTTCTAGCTCAAGCCCTCAAATCCAGGCAACCTCTTTTGCACCGTATTCAAAACCTCCACGTCCTTCCTGTAACATGACGACCAGAATTGGATACAATTCTTAAGAGTGCAATACTTAAGGCCGAACCAAAGTGTTCTAAAGCTGGAACATGACATCCTGATTCTTGTGCTCGATTCCCGAACTAATAAAGGCAAGCATGCCATGCGTCTTCTTTGCCACTCTATCAACTTGTGTGGCCCCTTTCGGGGAGCTATGAACTGAATCCCAAGATCCCTGTGTACACAAATGCTGCTCAGGGTCCTGTCATTAACTGTATATTTTTCCTTAACATTTAATTTCCCAAAGTGGAGCACTTCACACTTAATGGATTAAAATTCACTTGCCATTTCTGCAACGGATCTGTATCCTTCTGTATCCTTTTATGACTTTCTACCCTAACTACCACTCTACCAATCATTCTATCGTCTAAAAACTTACTAACCCATCCATCTATCTTGTCACCTCAGTCATTTTATATATATACCACAACGGCAGAGGTCCCAGTACAGATCCCTGCAGAACACAATAGTCCTGGATCTACAGCCTAAAAAGCACGTTTCCACCACCACCCTCTGCCTTCTCTGGGCAAGCCAGTTGTGAATCCAAGCAGCTAAGTGACCACGGACCCCATGGATCTTAATCTTCTGGATGATCCTACGGTGAAGCACCTTGTTGAAAGCCTTGCTAACATCCATGTCAACAATATCCACCACTCTACCTTCAATGATCACATTAGTTACCTCCTCAAAAAATTCAATCAAGTTAGTAAGACATGACCTGCCCTGCACAAAGCCATGCTGACTGTCCCTAATTGGGCAATGCTGTTCCAAATACAGGTAAATACAATCCCTAAGAATTCTCTCCAATAGCTTCCCAATGAACGATGAGAGACTCTCTAGTCTATAGTTTCCTGGATTGATCCTATTTACCTTCTTGAACAGAAGAAGAACATTTAGCAACTTGCTCGTCCTCCAGTACCCCTCCAGTGGCTACCAAGGATACAAAGATATTGCTGAATGCCCCGACAATCTCCTCTCTCACCTCGCTCAAAATCCTTGAGTAGATACCATTGGGTCCTGAGGACTTATCCACCTTAATGCTCTTTCTTGATCTCAAAATGCTGTTGTCATATGAGCATGCTCCACACAAATCCCACTATCCTCCACACCCTTCGCCTGAGTGAATAGTGATGCACAGTCCTCATTTCGGATCTTGCCCATATCCTCTGCTTCCGTACACAAGTTCCCTCCTTTATCCTGAATGGTCCTACTTTCTCACTATTTATCCCCTTGTTTTTGATGTATGCATCGAATGCCTTGGGATTTCCTTCAACCCTCCTTGCCAAGGTCATTTCATCGCCCTTTCTTTTTCTGCTTTTTCTAATGTCGGCCCTGTTCGATTTTAGTTTCCTAAACCTGACATATTTCTGTTTTTGTCCCTTTTGACTCACTTCACAACCTCCCCAATTATCCAAGGGTCTTTACCTCGCCATCGTTGTCCTTCCTCCTTCCTGATCCTAAACTCATAAGCAGGCCTTTAAACAATTCCCATATGGCAAATGTGACAGCTCCCCCCAATTAACACTCCCCAGCTCCTACCTAAAATTGATATAATTTACTCTCCCCCAAGGTCCTGACTTATCCTTCTTCATAGCAATCTTAAAATTGAAGGAGTTGTGATCACTATTTCCAAAATGCTTTCCCACACTTCTCACCAGTTACCTGACCAGGACAAAGTCCAGCATGGCCCATCTTCTATCCATATACTGTGTCAAGAAACTCTCTTGGATAGACTTAATTAAATTCTTAAGCTCACGGATTCTGTGACAGTCAAAGAGAAGCAGTGAATTTTTCTAACCTCATTTCCAACACCTGGCGCATAGCCTTGCATGGCTTGGCTAGCACTTGTACATTTAAAACAAAAATGTAAGGATGATGTTCAGGTAAGGACATGGAATTTTGTGATGTGGTCATATTCTCTCTTGTTGGAGCTGATTGCTGCTTAGCACTTGTGTGGTGCAAATGTTACTTATCGTTTATCAGGCCAAGCCTGATCGTTGTGCAAGTCTCACTGTATTTTCTCATCGTTGATTTCACTGTTGGAAAAGTCATGAATTCTGCTGGACACCTGGACAATATTCAATGAACATTCATGTCTCCACTTTGGTTCAAATGAAGACATGACTTCAGCCAGTGCAGGTATCCAGTGAATGCCACTGACTCAATTTTCTATTCCTCTGCTTAACACCACATTCAATCAGAAGTTGGCTTGGTGGAAATGACAGATTGCAGTTTCCTTCCTTTTCAAGCTCAGGATCTCTGATCGTATTTGTGGTAAATCCTGAATGAGGTTATGAGAAGTGTGAGCCTGACAAAAAGGAAACTGAACCTGAGTGTGCAGCTGTTTGACAGCACTGTCATCCAGATGTTGCATTACTTTGCTGATGATTGAGAATACATTGAGGCCATAATTGGTCAGCACAATTTGTCTGACTATTACATGATAGGTCATCTTTCTCTGAAATGTGAGTGTCGCAAGTGTTTAAAAATGTACTGGAAAACATTTACTGTTGGTGTGCTGACCTTGGGGCACATTGTTCCAATACAGTTTGTGGGATGCTGCCAGGTGCCATGGCATTTGCAGTATCCAGAACATTCAGTCTTGTCATTGCGTGAAATAACTTGAATTGCGTGTAAGTTAAGATCTGTGGTGCCCCCTCAGGATGAGGGCAAGAAGATCATCCAGACTGATGCTCTGAATGGTTTCATCTGCCTCTTCACCTTTTGTTCGTAACATCTTGTAATAACTGCCATGTAGCCTGATGAGAAACTAAAGCTCATCTTGATTCATTTGCATTCGAAGGTGCCTATTTTTCCCAAACAAAAGGACCCATCACTGAGCGGGAAGTATGGAGCATGTTATAGACATCAGTGGTGAGACAATGGTGGATCATGACCAGAAAACCATTGTTATGTTGGTGAAATGCAAACAAAAATCTATATGATGTAAACTTTATTCTCAGCTAATCCCTTTCTCAAATGACAGATTCTGATGTTGGTTCCTGGAAAGCCTCCATTGTTGGAGGACGAGAATCCGTATCCACTTGAAGCAGCATAGGCTTCTGCGATGACTGTGGAAACCACTGCTTATGCCTTGCTTCAAGCGTTGTCAAGGAATGATATTGACTATGCAACACCGATTGCGAGGTGGCCAACGATGCAACAGAACTATGGTGGTGGATTTCACTCGACGCAGGTAAATGCTTGAGATCACAACAGCAGGCATTCAGATATTTCCATTGATCATGTTACTAACTGGTGGTTGTTGCTGTTTGCAATCAAACTGGACACTGCATTTTCATCTGCAGGTTTGGTGCATTGGCACAAATACCAGTTCTTCAATGGTGTTAATCCTTGGTTAAATTCTTACATGCACTTTGCCTGTGCATCACTTTTCCTCTTGGCATTGTCCTTGAAAACGATCTGTTTCTGGAAACCTTCACTTACTTGTCATAGGATCATTGAGGGACAGCATAATAGAGTGCTGTGGCAATGGAACAGACCCTTCAGCAAATTGTATGTGCCCTCACAAGATGCAAGTCCCGAACTATTCTCATCACATTTCCCAGCACTCGACCCAGAGCCTTGTATGCCTTGGCATCGCAAATGCCCAATCAAAGACTTGTTAAATGTTATCATGCTTTCTGCCTCTACCACCCACACAGTCGGTGCGTTCCACATTCTCACCACAGGTTGGGTGCAAAAACAAGTAAGTTTCCTCAAGAGATAGTAGGAACTTGCCAATGCTGGAGAATCTGAGAGAGCAAGGTGTCGAACTGGATGAACACAGCGGGCCGAGCAGCATCAGAGAAGCAAGAAAGCTGACGTTTCAGATCGAGACCGTTCTTCAAAACCCGGGGAGGAGAAGGGTATTCTGTAAAAAATAGGGAGAAGTGGGGAGGCAGACAGAAGATGGAGAAAGGAGAAGATAGGTGAACTGTCCCGTGCTGTCCACTCACTGTCCCCTGCTCCAGAATCATAGAATCAGAGAATTGTACAGAATTGAACGAGCACTTCATTCCATTGTGCCTGTAACCACTGAAGCCACACTAAGTTCACATTCGGCTCATGTTCTAGCAATAGGCCTATTGCCTTGAATGTTATTTCATTTTACGTGCTGTACCAACCCTTTTTCTTTAACGTGAAAAGATTATCCACCTCAACTGAAGTCCCAGACAATGAATTCCAAACCCCCAGCACCTTCTGGGTGTCTTTTCTTTCCTGAAATTCCTTCTGAGCTTTTAGCTTAAATGTATGTATCTCTTCTTCTACCACCACCGCCCCCCGACCGACCCCATTATGGACCTTCTTTTTACCTCGCCCCTACCCATATTAATCTAAACAATTTTTTCAGGACCTCCTTCAACCTTCTCTACTCGAAAGAAAACAATCCAACCTTATCCAGATAAAACAGTGATGCTAGAGACAATGGGAACTGCAGATGCTGGAGAATCCAAGAGAACAAAGTGTGGAGCTGGCTGAACACAGCAGGCCAAGCAGCATCTCGGGAGCACAAAAGCTGATGTTTCAGGCCTAGACCTTTAATCAGAGATCGGCAACAGTGATGCTGCCCGGCCTGCAGTGTTCCTCCAGCTCCACACTGTGTGATCTCAGACTCCAGCATTGCCAGTTATTGCTAACGCAAACTTATCCAGACTCTCCAAAGAGTTAAAATGCTTCACCCCCTCAGAACATCCTGATGAATGTCCTCCACACATGCTCAAATGCAAACTCCTCCTTTCTATAATGGAGAGACCAGAACTGCACTGAGCACTTCAGCTGGGGCCTAACAAAAGTCCTGTACAGCTCTTGAGCCATATGCTTTCTGAACTGTCCCTTTAAGCTGCCATTCCATGTTCAGGAATCTGTGGACAAGCACCCCAAGATCACACCATTCCTCTGATCTTCCTAGTGTCCTGGCATTTCTTTGAATGATTCCTTGCCTTGTTAGTTTGTCCAAATTGCCTTATTGATCAGGGTTAACATCCCATCTACCGTTGACCTGCCCATTTGACCAATCTGTGACTTTGGATTCAACTTGCTGTATTTTCCTGGACCCCCCGAGCTTTACCTTCTTTGCCACGCTCCCATTTGGGACCCTGTCCAAGTCTTTGCTGAAATCTATTTTCACTACATCAACTCCCATCTGCACACTCTGTCACCTCTTTGAAAGAATCATCTAAGTTTGTGAGGCGTGACCTCCCTCTGACAAAGCTATGCTGACGGTCGCTGATCAGACCCCACTTCTTGAAATGGAAATTACGTCTGCCGTTCAGAATTTTCTCCAATATTTTCCTTTCTACTGATGTGATACTCACCTGTCTGTAATACTCTGCTTTATGTTTGTCACGCATTTTGATAAGTGGAACGATGTTACCTGTTCTCCAGTCCTTTGGTACTTTTGAAAGCTCTGTATGAGGGCGAGTGGAATTTTTTCTCTCATCTCCCTGGGCATCGTGGCATACACCTCATCCAAACCTGGGATTTGTCCAATTTTAAATTCACCAAAACACCTAACATCTCCCCAGTCTCTGTTAATTCTGTCCGAGAATTGTGTGCTCCTTCTCACATGTAAAAGCTGATGTGAAATTCTCGTTTAACACCTGACATTGCCCTCCAGTTCAAACCGTTCATTTGCCTCTTCATCCCTAATGAGACCTGGTTTTCCCTGGGTTTTCTCTTTCCCTCTGAGACACTTGTAGAAGATTTTGAGATTCTCCCTCATCCTAATCTTGGTCACCAGTGTTCTGTTGCCCTGTATTTGTTCTCTTATTTGCTGTGACGAGATGCCCCTGCACATTATACATCATCATCATCATGGTGGTTTCTCGCAGATATGGATGACACTCTCCCACTCTCAGGCTGAATTGATTGCCGGCTGCACAGACCGATGCAGCTACCGTCGGCTCTGTTGCGCTCGGGGCAGAAGGTTGTCGTGGGAAGGGGTGAGGGAGGTGTTGGTGTGGCTGCATGGCTTCCGCTGCTTCCAAAGGCAAGCCGCAAAGTGTTTGATGCCTTCCCAGGTGCTCTTCAGGCTTTAGGCCGTCTTAGGCCGGCGATTCCCAGGTGTCTGCAGGAATGTCGCACTTCACCATTGAGGACTTGAGTTTATCACCGAGTGCTTCCTCTGCACATCTGGGTCTCGCCTGCTTTTTTGAAGCTGGGATGAGAACATGCGGAGAGTCTCGTGTCAGTCATACAGATGAAGTGTCCAGCCCATTGTAGCTGATCGAGGATGGTCAGTGCCTCAGTGCTGGGGATGTTGGCCTGGTTGACGTTAGTGTGTCCACAGGGGCTCTTGTTCCCTTGATGACTGTTATACACCTCCCTATTCCTTTTTATCTGGTCAAAGAACAAAGAAAATTACAGCACAGGAACAGGCGCTTCGGCCCTCCAAGCCTGCGCCAGATCCTATTGAAAGTAGCGTGTTGATGCATTTGTGTAATGATTGTGTTTTGTTTGAGCCCTAACATTGAAAGCAGTGTAAGAATGTCTTTGTGCAGCAGGCAAGGTGTCATGAGATTGAGCCTTCATACACTTGCAAGATGTTGAAAATTTGCCATTATTTATTAAAACACTGATAAATTTCCATGATCAACATTTCTGTTACACTGCAATGATTATCCCGTGGCATGTAAAATCAGAAAGATTCACTAAAATGAGACTGGGTCATGCCCTAGCCTTGCGGAGTTGGGTCAGCATGCAGGGAGAATGTTTGCATTTCATGTATGTGGAAGTACTGAAATATTTCCATGAATCTAAAAGTCACTTTTCCCTTCATTGAAGGACACAATCATTGCCTTGGAAGCTTCATCATGATACGACATTGCATTTCTGAAGAGGGAAGAAGAAATCAACATGCAAATTCAATTCCATGGTTTTGGAAGTCCCATTGAGAACACAATTCATGTGCGCTGGCACAATGCTCTGACCGAGAAAGAATCGAAGGTGAGTTTGTAGTTTGGAAGATCGCAGCAATTTATGCATCAACTTGTTCATCAATAATGTTCCATTGCTTTCAAACTGCATTTTCCACTCTGCAAGATAATAACTGTTAGAACAAGCAACAGGATGGGTAGATGGGCTATGGGGAATGCAATGGCACAAAACCCAATCCATTCGACAACATATTTCAGATATGTCGACAAATTAAATATTCCAGCAAAGGGATAAAACAAGGAAGATGAGAGTGAGGAGGCAAGAGTTCTGATGACAAAAGAACACGAACTTAACTTGATCCATTTGAGCAAAAAAGCAGGCACACAAACAAATAATCAGCTAACAATGCACGTGTGCAACGGAGGCTACAGGGGGACTAAGAATGCCGAATTGTTGTCATGCGTTTTGCTGAAAGGGTGATTGAAACAGATTCTGTGGTAAATTTGAAGAAATACAGATAATGCATCTCAGGATGTTGGAGAAAGAACATTTATGGACTGAGGCAAATTGTATTGCCCTTTTCAGGAGTTATTTGGGTCAAAATGAATTCAAAGACTTTCTTCTGTGCTGAAAGCTTTAGCTTAGTTGCAGCTGGATCACAATTTCTGTTCCTGGTAGTATTTAGCAAACTGTTAAAAGTGAATGTCACTGCACAGAATTCCAAACATGACTCCAATCAGTAGAGAAAATATCCAAGGGGTATGATGAGTTGTATCCTCTCATGTTGAACAATGCAGCTACAGATACAATGGAGGCACTGATGATAATCTTCCAAGAATCCTGAGATTGTGGAAAATTCTCAGAGGATTGAAAGATTGTGAACATAACACCTTTATTACAAAGATACTTCAATAAAATAGTGAGCAAGTATTGCCAATTTAGGTCAACCTGGGAAGATGTTCATGCCGGCAATGAAAGGTGAAATAACAGGGTACTTAGTGTGCTATAACATCCTACAGAGTTAACATCCTTTCATAAAGGGGAAATAATACTTGACAAACTTGCTACAGTGCTTTGAGAAGGAAACAAACATTACTGACGAAGGACCACCAGTTGATGTCGTACATTGAGATTTCAACAAAGCATTTGATAAGGTACAGCTCATAAGGTGTCTCAAAAGAAAAGAGCCCACGTGTTCAAGCGTAGTATGTTAGGATGGACAGAGGACTGCATCGTACATAGAAGTAGAGTCGTAGCAGCAAGATGGTAACTTATAAGTCATGTACGGCCACAGAGTGAATGCTGCGGAGGCCGTACACCTCATGTTGACTGGGTTGATTTTGGAAATGGCATAGGGGATTGCCATGCTTAGGAAAGTTGGGCGGGCTGGGACGACATTCATTGGAGTTTATAAGATTGAAACAAATCTTATTTTTTCAACATTTAAGATGCTTAAGAGGCTTGATAGTGTATATCCGTAGAGATTACTCCCATTGTGAAAGATTTTACGACCAGAGGCCACATTTTCAAATTGGTTGCCTATTAATTTAGGGGAAGAATTACTTCTTTCAGGTTGTAGCAATCTATTGAACACTTTGGCAGAGAAGGTTTTAGAGGTAATGCCATTAATTATATGCTCGGCTGAGATGGCCAGGTTAATTTTTAAATCAAGGAACAACAACAATGAGAAAAGGGTAGTCTTTACAGCGGAAGATACTTCAAGGATCCCCTTATTACTAAAGAATACAGGGAGGAATTAAACACATCACTACCACACCATCACTACCATGAGAGAAGTTGTAGTAGACAATCTAATGGAGTAAAAGCAGATTAGACTCTTTGCCGTGATGGTTTACTTTCTAAGATTCTGAACAATGAGCTTCGGAGTCGGTGTATGCATTGCTTGTAATTTCCCAAAAAGTTTTAGATTCGAGAGTAGCATCTGAGGGCTGGAAAAATGCTGATGTGACATTCCTATTTAAAAAGGAGAGAGGCAAAAAGAAGGTAACTACAACCGAACCAGCCGAACATCTATTGTTGGAAATATGTGGTGATCAACTGTGAAGAAAATAATAGCAGGACATTTGGAAAATCAGAATCTAATCAAACAGAATCACCACAGCCTGCTGAAAGAGAAATTATGTCTGGCTAATTTGTTTTGGTTTTTGGAGGAAGTTTTGGGAGGAGAATTAATAGAGGAAAACCAGTAAATGTGTTGTGTTTGGACTTGGAGAAAGCATTTGAGAATGTACTCAAAAGTAATAAGCTGAGAGCTGAGGTTTTGAAGGTAGTATATTGCGATGGTTCAGTATGCTTTGCATGTTCTCGAAGGAGAGATCACATCTCGAGTGAAATGCACCAAATGAATATATATTTTGGGGAACTTGGTGGCAATGTGGCAAGTCAGCGCAGAGGGTAAGAGGTGCCATTTGCTTGCTTTTTTTTGCCTGATAGTTCGTAAGCAGTTTTTGTTGAGACAGGGTGAATTGAAGCCAGAATCAGGGACCTAGAGGGTGAACCAGGTTCATTGGTTGGTGATCGCTACTGGTTTAAGAATCTATTATCGGTAGCTTTCAGATTGAAAGTAAATCGGAGAAATATTTACAGGCTACAAACTAAAAGACCAGAATGTTTTCAAATCAAATTAAGATCCAAGTAATTGAAATGGAGATGCCAGGCCAGATGATGATTTATTCCTACATGACGGGGGAGTGGTCAGACCCCATACTCCAGCTCAGGGTTGATGAACTGGAATCTCAGTTTCGACCAATCAACAAATCATGTTGGGCAGAGTTACCAGGGAATGCTGTGCTTCAGGAGGCAGTCACACACCTTAGATTAACTAGCTGAAACTCGGTCAGTGGCCAAGACGCGAGACTGTGACAAAGAACAGGGCAGGTGGAAGGATCCAGGATGTAGTGCAGAAGGAACCTTGGCCTTTGATCTTATCGAACAGGTTTGAGATTCTTTCTTCCTGTGTGGATGAGAGTGCAGGGTATAGGGAAGATGAGTAAACTGACTGTAGCACTGTGGTACAGGGGGGACATTCAGGAGGGGATAAAAAGTGAAATGTAGTTATAATCAGAGGTAGTGTAGTTTGGGGAATGAACACTGTTCGTTGTGACTAGGATCGAGAGTCTCGAAAGTAGAGTTGCCTGCCTGGTGCCCAGGTTCAGGATATTCCATCTCGGCTACAAAGGAACTTGAAGTGGGAGGAGTAGAAATCTAGCTTTTGTGGTCCACACAGGTACCATTGATATGGAAGAAAGAGGAAAGAGGTTCTGCTGAGGGATTATGAGCACTGAGGTGCTGAATGAGAAAGCAGAACCAGAATGGTAATAATCTCTGGATTATTATCTGAGCAATTTGGCACGGTGTGAGCATAATTATAGATGCAAATGCATTGTTCAAATGGTGGCATGGCAGAAATGTGTTTGAATTCATGGGACATTGGCATCGGTATGGGGAAGGAGGGAGTCGTTCTGTTGTTATAGGCTCGACGAGAATCATTTTGGGACAAGTATCCTGGCAAAATACAGAGCTCGGTCTTGGGGTAGGGCGTTAAAATAAAAAGTGTGGAGCGGGTGAGCTCAGTTGCATGGAAAATTGTGGAAAGAGTTAGAAGCTGGTAAGTGCTCAGCAAAGTTTCCAGAGCAAGTAATAGGACAAAAAGTATCGAAATGGTCAGGAATCTCACTTCAGCTGCAGCAGATAAGAAGGGTGGCTGTAAATGCCAGACTGAAGATCTTGTTTTGAATTGCAGGGAGTGTACGAAACAAAGTGAATGAGTTTGTGGAGCAGATTGAAATTGACAGATACATCACTCTGGGTATCACAGAGAGGTGGTTGTTAGGGGATAAGTGTTGGGAACGAAATATCCAATGATTCATGTCCGATAGAAAGAACAGGCAAATGGACAGAGATAACAAAGCGTGGAGCTGGATGAGCACAACAGGCCAAGAAGCATCTCAGGAGCGTAAAAGCTGACGTTTTGTGCCGAGACCCTTCTACTTCTGTGTGTTCGTCCTGCTGTGTTCATCCAGCTCCACACTTTGTTATCTTTGATTCTGAAGCATCTGCAGTTCCCATTATCTCCGATACAAATGGACAGAGATGCCAGGGTTGGCTTGTCAGTAAGAAATGAGGTCGCGCTGAAGGAACCACAGCTCTTGTGCTTGTTTATTTTTGACTTGGAGGAAAGAGGTGCATGTGCTGTGGCTAAATTTGTAGATGACTGAAAAAATATTTAGAAAGACAAGGCATGGCACAGAAACAGAGATTTACCAGGATGTGACTTGGATCGGAATGTATTAGCTGTAAGGTGGGTTTGGTGGAAATGTTGTGTCGTGATAAATGTCATGAGATCAACCATGATCTCAGCGAATGATGGAGGAAATTCAATGGGCCAAATGACTTTTTTTCTGAGTCTTCTTGTTTGACAATGCATTCATGAAGGCGTTTTTTTTTCTCTCTTGGATAAGATTTGAAAATGAAATGTATACACTTCCTTTTCATCTGGGAATAAATAACTGTTCTGAACGATTTCCATTGACGAATAGCAATCTGACAAGCATCACAATGTAAAGAGATTTTTCGCTTCTTTTTAATTGTAAATGTATTCTTTGCAATTAATTCGGCATATATTATTTACATCTCAGGAAGTATGTTCATCACTGCATCTCAAAAAGTGGTGTGTTGTGTGACAACAGCTTTTTAAAGATCACTTCAATGGTTGTAACACGCATTAAATTACACTGTTGGCCAATCTGTCCATGATTATTTCATTATCTTATGTTTCAAACAGACAAGGAAATATTGGTGATGCAATGAAGAGTTTGATTCTCAAATCTAATTGTTGTTATAGCTTCCGCTTGGAAGAAAGATTCACATCAAGTTGACTGGTCAAGTAAATGGGACACTGACTGTGAGTACTTTGAATGTTCGAGTTATTCCTAAAATGAAAGTTATGACCTTGATGATTTCTCTTTCATGCAGATATGAAGAGACTATTTTAAAATATCCTCTAGGTTAGTGGTTCAGGCATAAAAGTGCAATATGTATATTTAAGTATATACATGTACATGCGTAATCTGAAAAGATAATGAGTATAAATCACTTGTTACAAGGTGAGAATGAGTTATCCAGATAGTAAGAACTGCCAATGTTGGTGTCTGAGATAACACATTGTGGAGCTGGAGGAACACAGCAGGGCAGGCAGCATCAGAGGCTCAAGAAAGGTGAGGTTTTGGGTCAGGACCCTTCCTCAGAAATGGAGGGTGGAAGGGAGCTCAGAAACAAACAGTGTGGAGGGGGAGGAGGTGCTGGGGAAGGTAGGTGGGATGCTGATAAGTGAGTACTATCCAGATTGGAACAGATTTCCCCCAGCGGGTATTGAATATGAATTCCAAATCACTCTCAAAATCTTAGTGACTGTTAACATTCATGTTTTTTGTCTGTGTGTTTCAGTAATTGCATGACAGTTTGAATGGTTCTTTGAGAGTGAGGAACCTATGGACTCTCACACACCAAGATGGAATTTAGTTCGAAGAGTGACTTCAAAATAGTTGCTTGCTTTTAAAATCTTGACCATTTTTGCTGTCCAGTTGAATGAATTTAGCTTCATACTGCTTCAATAGGAATTAGTGTTTAATAGGAACATATTTGTGAAACTTACAGTTCCGTAAGTTTTAGCATAAACTGGTGCAGCCTTTCGGTGCTTGCAAAAAGGCTCACCTCTCCGTTAATACCGAAGGAAAATTGGAGTTTAAAAGTAAATTCACCCGCTGTCAGGGAATGAAATGATAATGTTGACTCAAATATAATTTTTAAGAAAGTAATATATTTGTGAAACACTAAACTCCAATTAAAATTTGGATATGCTTGTTTTATACATGGTTGGATATTGGATTCATTTTAAATGAGGGTGAAGATCACTTTAAATCCAGCATATTTGTGAAGAAAAGAAATAGCATGTCAAATAAAATTAACTGCATGACTCTACATAGCCCTATATGTAGAATTTCGTTCTGAACTATGAGACAGTTATGATCCCGTACTCCCTCAGTGCTCATGGCAAGAGTAAGACTCCTGTTTGACGTGCTATGCACTGCATGGAATGGCGGCGACATCAGATTCATTGATGCTTGAGAATCAAAAGAATATGACGATAAGATTTAAAATCAAAATCTCATTGAACACTTCAAGGAATGTATTACAGGAAGGTGGGGAAAGCATGTATGACTAATAGAAGGTGGTGGCACAGATCAAGTAGACCTGTGTGCTAAAACTTATGACAAATTTCACATTGAATGGAACAGTTTAAACAGGCTGGAGGAAGCAGACATGCCAGCTCAAACTTGTTGAATTTGTGCATTCTGTTCGTAAACATCAGCAAAATTGTGGGAAACATGTTTATTCTTTCTCTTTTATTGCACAGAACCATACAATTAGTCTGTTTTGATGAGGAACTTAAAGATTACGAGTCCCGTCCGTTTGACTCAGAGTTTGGTACCATAGGTTGGTACGATCTTCGTTGGAGAAGGAAAAGGGATGTTCCAGATACAGAAAATAGTCAAACCATTTACTACAAAGTCCGTTTCTGGTTAGTATTAATTAATGCAGTTAACATTTTTAGATCGATATGATTGCACAATGGAGTCAATAAGAAAATTCCATCTGATATTCCACAAATTTTAACCGGATATTAAAGCCGCTGATTTCTTTTTCATGCTGTCTGCTGCTTTTAAGAATGGTTGTCTTACTGTCGAAATGTTTAGCTTTGACTCCATGGCTTCTTCCATTAGCTCACATTGAAACAGATGTTTCTTCAGCCAAAAATGTACGTTTACCCGGTGTAGCTCGACCAACCTTCCCCTGTGGTCGTTCCCCTGAAATCCCCTGCGGTCGCTCCCCTGAAAAACAAGTCTACCGTTTTGGATACTGTTCCGGGGGACGACTTAGCAGGGGCATGCAGTAGGGTGCAGGTCTCTGGCACAGAGTCTGTCCCTCTTGCACAGAAGGGAAGCGGGGATAGGAAGAGAGTGATAGTCATTGGGGACTCAATAGTTAGAGGGACTGATAGAAGATTTGCCGGGAACGAAAGAGACTGACGATTGGTGTGTTGCCGACCAGGAGCCAGGGTCCGTGATGTCTCGGATAGTGTGTTTAGGGTCCTGAGGGGAGAGGGTGACCAGCCCCAAGTCGTGGTCCACATAGGCACCAGCGACGTAGGTAGAAAGAGGGATAGGGATGCCAGGCAGGATTTGAGGGAGCTAGGGTGGAAGCTGAGAGCTGGAACAAAGAGCGTGGTCATCTCTGTTTGTCACCCGTACCACGTGATAGCGAGGCAAAGAACAGGGAGAGATTTCAGCTGAAGACGTGGCTGCAGGGATGGTGCAGGTGGGAGGGCTTCAGGTACATGGACAATTGGGGCTCATTCTGGGGAAGGTGGGACCTGTACAAACAGGACGGTCTCCACTTGAACCAGAGGGGCACGAATATCCTGGGTGGGAAATTGGCTAGTGCCATTCGGTTGGATTTAAACTCGCTCAGAAGGGGGATGGGAAACTGAGGTGTAGTCCTAGTACACAGGAGGATGAGCATAGGGAGGACATGGTCAGGACCTCACTGTCACAGGAGTGTGCTGGCAGACAGCAAGCTGGATTGAAGTGTGACGACTTTAATGCCGGGAGTATCCGGAATAAGTTAGGTGAGGTTGCAGCTTGGATAGGTACCTGGGACTTGGATGTTGTGGCCATTTCGGAGACATGGATAGAGCAGAGTCAGGAATGGATGTTGCAGGTTCCAGGGTTTAGATCTTTGATTAAGGTCTGGGAAGGTGGTAAAAGATGGAGGTGTGGCTTTGTTGGTCAAGGACACGATAACGGCGGCTGAAAGAACCTTTGAGGACTCGTCTACTGCGGTGGTATGGGCTGAGGTTGCCAAGGAAGGTTTGTCGACTGAGTCAGTGTGGGTGGAAGTTCGGAACAGCAAGGCAGCAGTCACCTCACTGGGGGTTTTCTACGGCCCCCAAATAGCAGTTGAGAGATCAAAGAACTCATTGGCCGGCAGATTGTTGAAAAGTGCAAACGTATCAGGGTTGTTGTTGTGGGTGACTTCAACTTTTCCAATATAGATTGAAACCTCCTGAGTGCAGATGGTTTGGATGGTGCCGTTTTTGTCAGGTGTGTTCAGGAGGGTTTCCTTACTCAGTTTGTGGACAGGCCGAGGAGGGAGGCCATTTTGGATTTGGTGCTCGGCAATGAGCCAGGACAGGTGTCAGATGTCGTGGTGGGAGAGCACTTTGGCGACAGTGACTACAACAGCCTCACATTTACCATAGCCATGGAAAGGGAAAGGAGCAGTTACCAGGGGAAGATATTTAACTGGGGAAAAGGAAACTATGATGCTATCAGACAGGAGTTGGGAAGTAGAGATTGGGAGCAATTGTTCCACAGAAAGGGCACAGCAGACATGTGGAGCTGTTCAAGGAGCAGTTGTTGCGAGTGATGTATGAATTTGTTCCTCTGAGACAGGTAAGAAGGGGTAAGATTAAGGAGCCTTGGATGATGGGTGCAGAGGTGCTTCTTGTCGAAAAGAAAAAGGCAGCGTACGTAAGGTGGAGTAAGTGAGGGTCTAGCACAGCTTTAGAGTATTACAGGCCTGCTCGGAAGGAGCTCAAAAGATATTGCCTGTACAATTGTTACCTGTTACAACCTTTGCGTCCACGCTTGCTCATTCAATGGTGTCAAGATGCCAGCAGTGAGTGTACCTTCTCCATCCCCTAATGCCGTCAGCTCACACAAGACATAGTCCTTACTTAAAATCTTCTGATCAAACAAAGTTCATTGTTTTGGACATTTTAGTTACCTGTCATGAAAGGAAAACTGATTCTGACTGGCGTGAACTGCAGTGCAAATGAATATAATCTGCGAAACGAGATTCCTTATGGGCTTGCATCTGCTAGAAATGATTGCTTTTCAAAGACGTTGCATACATACATTTATTTCTCCTATCACCTTAGATTATATTTTTGTTTGTGCGTGTTGTGTGGGCTTCCAGTCAGGCCCATAAACACAGGTTGATGCAGTCACTGTTATAACACGGTATTGAAGGAGAATTTGTGATCTTTGGAGTTTCATTCCAGTGTATGAAGGAGTGCATCATCAAACCACTCCAGATCTCTACTGGTGACTATATTGTTGCAAGTTTTCAAGTGTTACCGATGGTCACATAAAATATGGCCTTTTTATTGTTGCGCTATTCATCTTAACTGCACCATATCTAGTATTTAGGCTTGGAAACAATTTCTATTTTTTTGATTTACTTATTCAAAATCATTTATGATTGTTGTCATGATATCTACGATATGTTATTTTGATTGGACATAGAGGATTGGATCTGTCTTACCCCAACTATTAATGGAAATAATGTATGCGCTTTTCAAACCCCTTCTGGGCAAGGTAGTTGCTCAGTGGTTAGAGCTGCTCATGCACTGGGGAGCCAATTGAGATTCCAGTCTTGGGTAACGATCTGTGTGGAATTGACATGTCCTCCCCGCGTCTGCAAGGGGCTTCTGCCAGGTGCTGCAGTTTCCTCCCATTGTTCAAAGATGTGCAGGTCCTTATATGTGATTTGTGAAGCATTTCTTAAATGTTTCAATCCTGCCAGCATCCAGTGCCTTGGACAAAATAACTGGAGGTGAATAAAAGATACTGTGCCTTTTGACACCATTTCCTGCTGGATTTTCATCAATCCTGCTTTATATCGGTGACAACTTCCATGACCTTTTTTGATGCTATGTCTGAATTGACAGTCTAGTTCCAAATATTTGTTGTGTAGTATTACAAGGTCTCTGTTACAGCATACCCATGAATGCCCACTTCAAAAGATACTTCCATATCATAGAACCCCTACAGTGTGGAAACAAGCCCCTTTTGACCCAACAAGTCCACAGCCACCCTCCAAAGAGCATCTCACCCTGACTCATTCCCCGACCCTTTCCTCAGTAACCCTACATTTCCCATGACTAACACACCTAATCTACACATCCCGAAACACAATGGGCAAGTTTGGCATGGCCCATACAACTAGCCTGCACATCTTTGGACAGTGGGAGGAAACCAGAGCACCCAGCAGGAACCCATGCAGGCATGGGCAGAATGTACAAACTCTGCACAGAAAATCACGCAACGGTGGGATCGAACCTGGGTCCCTGGCGCTGTGAGTCAGCAGTGCTAACCACTGAGCCACCGTGCTGCCCTTGGAGTTAGACAGAGCTTGCTTGTTCTTGGGTGGCCTCAAACTGCCAACCTCCACTTAGTGGCAAAAGTGCTGACCAACTGCACTCATCTTCACTGGTTTTTGCTTTGTATCATTGAATTCAATCCTTCAAACTCTATGATAAATATTTAAATTTCCATTGATATGTGAGCGTTGTTTTTAGTACGCAGTATTGGTTTATTATGTTTCATTGGTACATAATGAATATTGTATGTGTATGCAAATGGGCAAGTTGGTAATGATGCAGTCCACAGACCTGGAGGATAATAACACTGTCCTTCAATCGCCCACGATGCCCTCTGCAAATTGGTAGAAAACAAAAATTTCTATAAAATTAATCTCTCCTCCCGTCAGTCAATCAAAATTAATTCAGGATTTTGTACAGGCCAATAACTGTAAGATTACATGGGCCTAAACAAAACTACTGGCTCATATTAGTTCAGTAAAGTGAAAGGGCAACAATAGAGGTAGTAGGAACTGCAGATGCTGGAGAATCTGAGATAAGAAGGTGTAGAGCTGGATGAACACAGCAGGTCAAGCAGTATCATCCAGCTCTACACCTTGTTATCTCAGATTCTCCAGCGCCAATTTTCTGAAGTAGGGTCTCGTCCCGAATCAGCTTTCTTGCTCCTCTGATGCTGCTTGGCCTGCTGTGTTCATCCAGCTCTCCACCTTGGGCAACAATAGAGTATGCTTTAAGTCACTAGATATGTTACGTGGGTTTGTCTTCCTTAGGGTGGAGTTAGTGGAACCGAAAAAGATGTCTCCCTCACAGCGTTTGTGACAAAAGAATTGCATTGTTCCTTGGCGGCCTTTCAACAGAAGAACATTCAGAGATTTCACGAGCGGTAAGAATGTAACTTCTTTTACTTCTCTTTATCTCACTTTTTCCAAAATTGGAAAATAGATTTTAGAAATAACATCGAGCTGATGAAGTGTGAAAAGAAGAATAATTCCAAGCAGTGGTGGGAGTTGGTCAGTGAGGTGGGAGGAGTGGATAGGTGGGAGAGAAGGCGGACAGGTCATGGAGGCGGGGATGAGTGGAGGAACTAGTCTTGGGATGAGGCTGACGGGTGGGGAGATTTTGAGGGTGCCAAAGTCCATATTGAGGCCATTGAGTTGGAAGCTCCCGAGGCGGAATATGAGGTGCTGCTCCTCTAGTTTCTGGGTGGTGTGATTGTGACACTGGAAGAGGCCCAGGATGGACATGTCGTCCACGGAGTGGGAGGGGGAGTTGAAGTGATGCAATGATTTGGATATGAAAATAGGTGTGGTTAGTAAGTTTCCCAATGATTGAAGGTGTAGTAGCCAGCCAAGAAGGTCACCTCAGAATGCAATGGGACATTGACAAGGGCCAATAAACTGAGGAGTGGCAGATTGAGTTGAGGTTAGATAAATGTGAGGTGCTACATTTTGGAAAGGCAAATCAGGGCAGCACGTATACACTGAAGGTTGTGGGGAGAGTTGCTTAATAAAGAGACACTGGAGTGCAGTTTCGTAGTTCCATCAAAGTACAGCCACCGGTAGAAAGGATATGAAGGAGACATTTGGTGTGCTCGCCTTTATCGGTCAGTGCATTGAGTATAGGAGTTGGGAGATCACTTCGCAGCGATATAGGACGTTGGTTCGGCTGCTTTTGGAATACTGCAATCGATTTTGGTCTCCTTGCGAGAGGAAGGATGTCGGCGCAACATTGAGGGCCGAAGGGCCTGTTCTGCGCTGTATTGTTGTATGTTGTAAACTTGAAAGGGTTCAGAGAAGATCTACAAGGATGTTACCAGCATCGGAGGTTGGAGGTATACCGTGGGCTTGAACAGGCAGCGATTACTTGGAACTTTGGAGTTCAGGGCTGACCATATAGAAGTTTATACAATTACGAGGGACGTGGATAGAGCGAACAGCCAAGATCTTTTCCCCGGGTTGCTGGAATCCAAAACTGGAGAGAATAGGTTGAAAATGAGAGAGGGAAGATTTAAAATGGACCGGATTTTTTTCATAGTGGTGCATGTATGGAATGAGCTGCCAGAGGAAGTGGTGGAGGCTTGTACGTTTAAAAGGCATGTGGATGGGTATATGAATAGGATGGGTTGAGAGGAATATGGGCCAAATGCTGGCAAATGGGACTAAATTAATTTAGGATATCTGGTCAACATAGACAAATTGGGCCAAAGGATCTGTTTCCCTACTGTACATCTCTTTGACTTGAAGTGTCTTTTTTCTGAACCACGTGGCCCATAATTAGAAAAACTTGAATCAGGATTTGGGAATGTGACAATTCAAATTGGATCTGTTTGATGAAATTAACTCTGTAGGTAATGGTGGTTGAATTATGATTTATAAAATTTGAGTTTATTGCAGCATCTTATAGATTAGAGGAGACACATGTAATCAAAATTGAAAATCAAAACTTGGTAAAATTTTGCATTGGAAATACATGACCAGCCATTGGAGGAGATTCATGATCATTGCATTCAAGTGAGAACAACAAATGCGATTCAGTGACTCAGTGAAATGGGATGCAGTGACTGAGATAAATGGGATGCAGTGACTGAGATAAATGGGATGCAGTGACTGAGGTAAATGGGATGCAGTGACTGAGTGAAATGGGATGCCGTGACTGAGATAAATGGGATGCAGTGGCTGAGGGTAATGGGATGCAGTGACAGATGGAAATTGAATGCAGTGAGAGAGTGAAATTGGATGCACTGACAGATGGAAATGGGATGTAGTGACTGAGAGAAATGGGATACAGTGACTGAGGGAAATGGGATGCAGTGACTGAGTGAAATGGGACGCAGTGACTGAGGGAAATGGGATGCAGTGACTGAGGAAATGGGATGCAGTACCTGACGGAACTTGAATGCAGCATCAGATGAGAAAAGGGATGCAGTGACTGTGTGAAATGGGATGCAGTGACTGGGTGAAATAGGATGCAGTGAATGAGTGAAGTGAGATGCAGTGACTGATGGAAAGGAGATGCAGTGACTGAGTGAAATGTGATGCAGTGACTGAGTGAAATGTGATGCAGTGACTTTTGGAAATGGGATGCACTGAGTGATGGAAATGGGAGGCAGTGATTGAATGAAATGGGTGCAAGTGACCGTGGAGATGGGATGCAGTGACTTGGGGAAAGGAGATGCAGTGACTGTGGAAACGGGATGCTGTGACTGAGGGTAACGGGTTGAGGCGGCTAAGTGAAATGGGACGCCGTGTCTCTGTGAAATGTGATGCGGAGACTGTGGGGAAATGGATGCAGTGACTGAATGAGATGGGATGCGTTGACTGATGGAAAGGAGATGCCGTCACTGTGGGAAATGGCATGCAGTGACTGAGTGAAATGGGAAGCTGTGAATGAGTGAAATGGGATGCCGTGACTGATGGAAATGGGATGCAGTGACTGAATGAAATGAGATGCAGTGACTGAGGGAAATGAGATGCACTGATGTAGGGAAATTGGATGCACTGGGTGAGTGACATGTGATGCAGTCACTGAGTGAAATGGGATGCACTGGCTGAGAGAAATGGGATGCAGTGACTGAGGGAAATGGGATGCAGTCACTGAAGGAAATGGGATGCAGTGACTGAGGGAAATGGGATGCAGTGACTGAGTGAAATGGGAAGCTGTGAATGAGTGAAATGGGAAGCTGTGAATGAGTGAAAGGGGATTTTGTGACTGAGTTAAAGGAGATGCTGTGACTGAGGGAAATGGGATGCACTGTCTCAGTTCAATGAGATTCACTGTCTCAGTTAAATGGGATGCAGTGACTGAGTGAAATGCGATGCAGTGACTGTGGGAAATGGGTTGCAGTGACTGCAGGAAAGGATTGCAGTGACACTGGGAAAAGGGAGGCAGTGACTGAGGGAAATGGGATGCAGTGACTGAGTGAAAGGGGCTGCTGTGACTGAGTGAAATGGGATGCAATGACTGAGGGAAATGGGAGGTAGTGACTGACTGAATTTGGCAGGGAGTGCCTGAGTGAAATGGGATGCAGTGACTGAGGGTAATGGGACGCAGTGACTGAGTGAAATAGGATGCACTGTCTCAGTTGAATAGGATTCACTGTCTCCGTTAAATAGCATATAGTGACTGAGTCAAATGGAATGCTGTGACTGAGTGAAATGGGATGCAGTGGCTGAGTGAAATGGGAAGCAGTGGCTGATTGAAATGGGATGCAGTGGCTGAGTGAAATGGGATGCAGTGACTGAGGGAAATGGGATGCGCTGACTGAGTGAAATGGGATGCTGTGACTGAGGGAAAGGAGACGCAGTGACTGTGGGAAATGGGTTGCAGTGACTGAGGAAAATGGGAGGCAGTGATTGAGTGAAATGGGATGCAGTCACTGAGTGAAATGTGATGCAGTGACTGAGTGAAATGGGATGCAGTGACTGAGTGAAATGGGATGCAGTGGCTGAGTGAAATGGGATGCAGTGACTGAGGGAAATGGGATGCGCTGACTGAGGGAAATGGGATGCAGTGACTGAGTGATATGGGATGCAGTGGCTGAGTGAAATGGGATGCAGTGGCTGAGTGAAATGGGATGCAGTGGCTGAGTGAAATGGGATGCATTGACTGAGGGAAATGAGATGCATTGACTGAGGGAAATGAGATGCATTGACTGAGGGAAATGAGATGCATTGACTGAGGGAAATGAGATGCATTGACTGAGGGAAATGAGATGCATTGACTGAGGGAAATGAGATGCATTGACTGAGGGAAATGACATGCAGTGACTGAGGGAAAGGAGATGAAGTGACTGTGGGAAATGGAATGCTGTGACTGAGGGTAATGGGATGCACCGTCTCAGTTCAATGAGATTCACTGTCTCAGTTAAATGGGATTCAGTGACTGAGGGAAATGGGATGCGCTGACTGAGTGAAATTGGATGCAGTGACTGAGGGAAATGGGATGCAGTGACTGAGGGAAATGGGATGCAGTGACTTTTGGAAATGGGATGCAGTGAGTGATGGAAATGGGAGGCAGTGATTGAGTGAAATGGGATGCAGTGACTGAGTGATGTGGGATGCAGTGGCTGAGTGAAATGGGATGCAGTGGCTGAGTGAAATGGGATGCAGTGGCTAAGTGAAATGGGATGCAGTACCTGACGGAACTTGAATGAAGCGTCAGATGAGAAACGGGACGCAGTGACTGTGTGAAATGGGATGCAGTGACTGCGTGAAATAGGATGCAGTGACAGAGTGAAATGTGCTGCCGTGACTGCGTGAAATGTGATGCCGTGACTGCGTGAAGTGTGATGCAGTGACTGCGTGAAATGTGATGCAGTGACTGCGTGAAATGTGATGCAGTGTCTGCGTGAAATGGGATGCAGTGTCTGTGTGAAATGGGATGCAGTGACTGTGGGAAATGGGATGCAGTGACTGTGTGAAATGTGATGCTGTGAATGAGTGAAGTGAGGTGCAGTGACTGATGGAGATTGAATGCAGTGTCTGATGCAAATGGGATGCACTGACTGAGTGAAATGGGATGCACTGACTGAGGGAAATGGGATGCAGTGACTGAGGGAAATGGGATGCAGTGACTGAGGGAAATGGGATGCAGTGACTGAGGGAAATGGGATGCAGTGACTTTTGGAAATGGGATGCAGTGAGTGATGGAAATGGGAGGCAGTGATTGAATGAAATGGGTGCAAGTGACCGTGGAGATGGGATGCAGTGACTTGGGGAAAGGAGATGCAGTGACTGTGGAAACGGGATGCTGTGACTGAGGGTAACGGGTTGCAGTCGCGAAGTGAAATGGGACGCCGTGTCTCTGTGAAATGTGATGCGGAGACTGTGGGGAAATGGATGCAGTGACTGAATGAAATGGGATGCAGTGACTGAGTGAAATGTGATGCGTTGACTGATGGAAAGGAGATGCCGACACTGTTGGAAATGGCATGCTGTGACTGAGTGAAATGGGAAGCTGTGAATGAGTGAAATGGGATGCAGTGACTGAGGGAAATGGGATGCAGTTGCTGAGGGAAGTAGGATGCAGTGACTTTTGGAAATGGGATGAAGTGAGTGATGGAAATGAGAGGCAGTGATTGAATGAATCGGGGACGAGTGACCATGGAGATGGGATGCAGTGACCTGGGGAAAGGAGATGCAGTGACTGTGGAAACGGGATGCTGTGACTGAGGGTAACGGGTTGCAGTGGCTAAGTGAAATGGGACGCCGTGTCTCTGTGAAATCTGATGCGGAGACTGTGGGGAAATGGATTCTGTGACTGAATGAAATGGGATGCAGTGACTGAGTGAAATGTGATGCGTTGACTGATGGAAAGGAGATGCAGTCACTGTGGGAAATGGCATGCAGTGACTGATGGAAATGGGATGCAGTGACTGATGGAAATGGGATGCAGTGACTGAGCTAAATGGGATGCAGTGACTGAATGAAATGAGATGCTGTGACTGAGGGAAATGAGATGCAGTGACTGAGGGAAATGAGATGCACTGATGTAGGGAAATTGGATGCACTGGGTGAGTGAAATGTGATGCAGTCACTGAGTGAAATGGGATGCACTGGCTGTGAGAAATGGGATGCAGTGACTGAGGGAAATGGGATGCAGTCACTGAAGGAAATGGGATGCAGTGACTGAGGGAAATGGGATGCAGTGACTGAGTGAAATGGGAAGCTGTGAATGAGTGAAATGGGATGCTGTGAATGAGTGAAATGGGCTGCAGTGACTGAGTGACATGGGGTGCAGTGACTCTGTGAAAAGGGATGCAGTGACTGAGGGAAATGGGTTGCAGTGACTGAGTGAAATGGGAAGCTGTGAATGAGTGAAATGGGAAGCTGTGAATGAGTGAAAGGGGATTTTGTGACTGAGTTAAAGGAGATGCTGTGACTGAGGGAAATGGGATGCACTGTCTCAGTTCAATGAGATTCACTGTCTCAGTTCAATGAGATTCACTGTCTCAGTTAAATGGGATGCAGTGACTGAGTGAAATGGGATGCAGTGACTGAGGGTAATGGGACGCAGTGACTGAGTGAAATAGGATGCACTGTCTCAGTTGAATAGGATTCACTGTCTCCGTTAAATAGCATGTAGTGACTGAGTCAAATGGAATGCTGTGACTGAGTGAAATGGGATGCAGTGGCTGAGTGAAATGGGATGCAGTGACTGAGGGAAATGGGATGCGCTGACTGAGTGAAATGGGATGCAGTGGCTGAGTGATATGGGAAGCAGTGGCTGATTGAAATGGGATGCAGTGGCTGAGTGAAATGGGATGCAGTGACTAAGGGAAATGGGAGGCAGTGATTGAGTGAAATGGGATGCAGTCACTGAGTGAAATGGGATGCAGTGACTGAGTGAAATGGGATTCAGGGACCGACGGTCATGGGATGCAGTGACTGATGGAAATGGGATGCAGTGACTGAGTGAAATGGGATGCAGTGGCTGAGTGAAATGGGATGCAGTGACTGAGGGAAATGGGATACAGTGACTGTGGGAAATGAGATGCATTGACTGAGGGAAATGAGATGCTTTGACTGAGGGAAATGAGATGCATTGACTGAGGGAAATGAGATGCATTGACTGAGGGAAATGAGATGCATTGACTGAGGGAAATGAGATGCATTGACTGAGGGAAATGAGATGCATTGACTGAGGGAAATGAGATGCATTGACTGAGGGAAATGACATGCAGTGACTGAGGGAAAGGAGATGAAGTGACTGTGGGAATGGAATGCTGTGACTGAGGGTAATGGGATGCACCGTCTCAGTTCAATGAGTTTCACTGTCTCAGTTAAATGGGATTCAGTGACTGAGGGAAATGGCATGCTGTGACTGAGTGAAATGGGAAGCTGTGAATGAGTGAAATGGGATGCAGTGACTGAGGGAAATGGGATGCAGTGACTGTGGGAAATGGGATGCAGTGAATTAGTGAAGTGAGATGCAGTGACTGAGTGAAATGGGATGCAGTGACTGAGTGAAATGGGATGCAGTGACTGAGTGAAATGGGATGCACTGACTGAGTGAAATGGGATGCACTGACTGAGTGAAATGGGATGCACTGACTGAGGGAAATGGGATGCACTGACTGAGGGAAATGGGATGCAGTGACTGAGGGAAATGGGATGCAGTGACTGAGGGAAATGGGATACAGTTACTGAGGGAAATAGGATGCAGTGACTTTTGGAAATGGGATGCAGTGAGTGATGGAAATGGGAGGCAGTGATTGAATGAAATGGGTGCAAGTGACCGTGGAGATGGGATGCAGTGACTTGGGGAAAGGAGATGCAGTGACTGTGGAAACGGGATGCTGTGACTGAGGGTAACGGGTTGAGGCGGCTAAGTGAAATGGGACGCCGTGTCTCTGTGAAATGTGATGCGGAGACTGTGGGGAAATGGATGCAGTGACTGAATGAAATGGGATGCAGTGACTGAGTGAAATGTGATGCGTTGACTGATGGAAAGGAGATGCTGTCACTGTGGGAAATGGCATGCAGTGACTGAGTGAAATGGGAAGCTGTGAATGAGTGAAATGGGAAGCTGTGAATGAGTGAAAGGGGATTTTGTGACTGAGTTAAAGGAGATGCTGTGACTGAGGGAAACGGGATGCACTGTCTCAGTTCAATGAGATTCACTGTCTCAGTTAAATGGGATTCAGTGACTGAGTGAAATGCGATGCAGTGACTGTGGGAAATGGGTTGCAGTGACTGCAGGAAAGGATTGCAGTGACACTGGGAAAAGGGAGGCAGTGACTGAGGGAAATGGGATGCAGTCACTGAGTGAAAGGGGCTGCTGTGACTGAGTGAAATGGGATGCAATGACTGAGGGAAATGGGATGCAGTGATTGAGTGAAATGTGATGCAGTGACTGAGTGAAATGGGAGGTAGTGACTGACTGAATTTGGGAGGGAGTGCCTGAGTGAAATGGGATGCAGTGACTGAGGGTAATGGGACGCAGTGACTGAGTGAAATGGGATGCACTGTCTCAGTTGAATAGGATTCACTGTCTCCGTTAAATAGCATGTAGTGACTGAGTGAAATGGGATGCAGTGGCTGAGTGAAATGGGATGCAGTGGCTGAGTGAAATGGGATGCAGTGGCTGATTGAAATGGGATGCATTGGCTGAGTGAAATGGGATGCAGTGACTGAGGGAAATGGGATGCGCTGACTGAGTGAAATGGGTTGCTGTGACTGAGGGAAAGGAGACGCAGTGACTGTGGGAAATGGGTTGCAGTCACTGAGTGAAATGTGATGCAGTGACTGAGTGAAATGGTATGCAGTGACTGAGTGAAATGGGATTCAGGGACCGACGGTCATGGGATGCAGTGACTGATGGAAATGGGATGCAGTGACTGAGTGAAATGGGATGCAGTGGCTGAGTGAAATGGGATGCAGTGACTGAGGGAAATGGGATGCAGTGACTGAGTGATATGGGATGCAGTGGCTGAGTGAAATGGGATGCAGTGGCTGAGTGAAATGGAATGCTGTGACTGAGGGAAAAGAGATGCATTGACTGAGGGAAATGAGATGCATTGACTGAGGGTAATGGGATGCACCGTCTCAGTTCAATGAGATTCACTGTCTGAGTTAAATGGGATTCAGTGACTGAGGAAAATGGGATGCGCTGACTGAGTGAAATGGGATGCGGTGACTGAGGGAAAGGAGACGCAGTGACTGTGGGAAATGGGATGCGCTGACTGAGTGAAATGGGATGCGGTGACTGAGGGAAAGGAGACGCAGTGACTGTGGGAAATGGGTTGCAGTGACTGAGGAAAATAGGAGGCAGTGGCTGAGTGAAATGGGAGGCAGTGGCTGAGTGATGTGGGATGCAGTGGCTGAGTGAAATGGGATGCAGTGGCTGAGTGAAATGGGATGCAGTGGCTGAGTGAAATGGGATGCAGTACCTGACGGAACTTGACTGAAGCGTCAGATGAGAAACGGGATGCAGTGACTGTGTGAAATGGGATGCAGTGACTGCGTGAAATAGGATGCAGTGACAGAGTGAAATGTGATGCAGTGACAGAGTGAAATGTGATGCCGTGACTGCGTGAAATGTGATGCCGTGACTGCGTGAAGTGTGATGCAGTGTCTGCGTGAAATGGGATGCAGTGACTGTGGGAAATGGGATGCAGTGACTGTGGGAAATGAGATGAAGTGACTGTGTGAAATGTGATGCTGTGACTGTGTGAAATGTGATGCTGTGACTGTGTGAAATGGGATGCAGTGACTGAGTGAAATGGGATGCAGTGACTGAGTGAAATGGGATGCAGTGACTGTGGGAAATGGGATGCTGTGAATGAGTGAAGTGAGATGCAGTGACTGAGTGAAATGGGATGCAATGACTGAGTGAAATGAGCTGCAATGACTGTGTGAAGTGGGATGCAGTGACTGTGGGAAATGGGATGCAGTGACTGAGTGAAATGGGATGCAGTGACTGAGGGAAATGGGATGCAGTGACTGAGGGAAATGGGATGCAGTGACTGAGGGAAATGGGATGCAGTTACTGAGGGAAATAGGATGCAGTGACTTTTGGAAATGGGATGCAGTGAGTGATGGAAATGTGAGGCAGTGATTGAATGAAATGTGTGCAAGTGACCGTGGAGATGAGATGCAGTGACTTGGGGAAAGGAGATGCAGTGACTGTGGAAACGGGATGCTGTGACTGAGGGTAACGGGTTGCAGTGGCGAAGTGAAATGGGACGCCGTGTCTCTGTGAAATGTGATGCGGAGACTGTGGGGAAATGGATGCAGTGACTGAATGAAATGGGATGCAGTGACTGAGTGAAATGTGATGCGTTGACTGATGGAAAGGAGATGCCGCCACTGTTGGAAATGGCATGCTGTGACTGAGTGAAATGGGAAGCTGTGAATGAGTGAAATGGGATGCACTGACTGAGGGAAAGGAGATGCAGTGACTGAGGGGAATGGGATGCAGCGACTGAGTGAACTGGGACGCAGTGACTGAGTGAAATGGGATGCAGTGACTGAGT
The DNA here is from genome assembly GCF_030684315.1 of Stegostoma tigrinum. Classification (NCBI taxonomy): domain Eukaryota; kingdom Metazoa; phylum Chordata; class Chondrichthyes; order Orectolobiformes; family Stegostomatidae; genus Stegostoma; species Stegostoma tigrinum. Next base: position 235,684 of record NW_026728121.1, on the reverse strand, counting down.
GAACTGGGACGCAGTGACTGAGTGAACGGGGATGCAGTGACTGAGTGTCCTGGGATGCAGTGACTGAGTGAAATGGGATGCAGTGTCCGTTAAATGGGCTGCAGGGACTGTTGGAAATGGGATGCAGTGACTGAGGGGAATGGGATGCAGTGACTGAGGGAAATGGGATGCAGTGACTGAGGGAAATGGGATGCAGTGTCTGAGTGAAATGGGATGCATTGACTGATGGAAATGGGATGCAGTGACTGACTGAAATGGGATGCAGTGACTGAGTGAAATGGGATGCAGTGACTGAGTGAAATAGGATGCAGTGACTGAGTGAAATGGGATGCAGTGACTGAGGGAAAGGAGATGCAGTGACTGATGGAAATCGGAAGCAGTGACTGATGGAAATGGGATGCCGTGACTCATGGAAATGGGATGCCGTGACTGATGGAGATGGGATGCAGTGACTGAGTGAAATGGGATGCAGTGACTGTGTGGCATTGGGTGTGGTGATTGATGGAAATACATTCACTGTCTCAGTTGAATAGGATTCACTGTCTCCATTAAATGGGATGCAGTGACTGCGTGAAATGGGATGCAGTGAATGAGTGAAGTGAGATGCAGTGACTGATGGAAAGGAGATGCAGTGACTGATGGAAAGGAGATGCAGTGACTGAGTGAAATGTGATGCAGTGACTGCGTGAAATGGGATGCAGTGACTGCGTGAAATGGGATGCAGTGACTTAGGGAAATGGGACACCGTGACTGAGTGAAATGGGATGCAGTAACAGAGTGGAATGCATTGCAGTGACTGATGGAAATTGAATGCAGTGACTGATGGAAGTTGAATGCAGTGACTGCGTGAAATGGGATGCAGTGACTGTGTGGCATTGGGTGTGGTGATTGATGGAAATACATTCACTGTCTCAGTTGAATAGGATTCACTGTCTCCGTTAAATGGGATGCAGTGACTGCGTGAAATGGGATGCAGTGAATGAGTGAAGTGAGATGCAGTGACTGATGGAAAGGAGATGCAGTGACTGATGGAAAGGAGATGCAGTGACTGAGTGAAATGGGATGCAGTGTCTGCGTGAAATGGGATGCAGTGACTGCGGGAAATGGGATGCAGTGACTGTGGGAAACCAGATTAAGTGACTGTGTGAAATGTGATGCTGTGACTGTGTGAAATGTGATGCTGTGACTGTGTGAAATGGGATGCAGTGACTGTGGGAAATGGGATGCAGTGACTGTGGGAAATGGGATGCAGTGACTGAGTGAAATGGGATGCAGTGACTGTGGGAAATGGGATGCAGTGAATGAGTGAAATGGGATGCCGTGACTGATGGAAATGGGATGCCGTGACTGATGGCAATGGGATGCCGTGACTGATGGAAATGGGATGCCGTGACTGATGGAAATGGGATGCCGTGACTGATGGAAATGGGATGCAGTGACTGAATGAAATGAGATGCAGTGACTGAGGGAAATGAGATGCACTGATGAAGGGAAATTGGATGCACTGGGTGAGTGAAATGTGATGCAGTCACTGAGTGAAATGGGATGCACTGGCTGAGAGAAATGGGATGCAGTCACTGAAGGAAGTGGGATGCAGTGACTGAGGGAAATGGGAAGCTGTGAATGAGTGAAATGGGAAGCTGTGAATGAGTGAAATGGGAAGCTGTGAATGAGTGAAATGGGCTGCAGTGACTGAGTGACATGGGGTGCAGTGACTCTGTGAAATGGGATGCAGTGACTGAGGGAAATGGGTTGCGGTGACTGAGTGAAATGGGAAGCTGTGAATGAGTGAAATGGGAAGCTGTGAATGAGTGAAAGGGAATTTTGTGACTGAGTTAAAGGAGATGCTGTGACTGAGGGAAATGGGATGCACTGTCTCAGTTCAATGAGATTCACTGTCTCAGTTAAATGGGATGCAGTGACTGAGTGAAATGCGATGCAGTGACTGTGGGAAATGGGTTGCAGTGACTGCAGGAAAGGATTGCAGTGACACTGGGAAAAGGGAGGCAGTGACTGAGGGAAATGGGATGCAGTCACTGAGTGAAATGGGATGCAGTGACTGAGTGTAAGGGGCTGCTGTGACTGAGTGTAAGGGGCTGCTGTGACTGAGTGTAAGGGGCTGCTGTGACTGAGTGAAAGGGGCTGCTGTGATTGAGTGAAAGGGGCTGCTGTGACTGAGTGAAAGGGGCTGCTGTGACTGAGTGAAATGGGATGCAGTGATTGAGTGAAATGTGATGCAGTGACTGAGTGAAATGGGAGGTAGTGACTGACTGAATTTGGGAGGGAGTGCCTGAGTGAAATGGGATGCAGTGACTGAGGGTAATGGGACACAGTGACTGAGTGAAATAGGATGCACTGTCTCAGTTGAATAGGATTCACTGTCTCCGTTAAATAGCATGTAGTGACTGAGTCAAATGGAATGCTGTGACTGAGTGAAATGGGATGCAGTGGCTGAGTGAAATGGGAAGCAGTGGCTGATTGAAATGGGATGCAGTGGCTGAGTGAAATGGGATGCAGTGACTGAGGGAAAGGAGACGCAGTGACTGTGGGAAATGGGTTGCAGTGACTGAGGAAAATGGGAGGCAGTGATTGAGTGAAATGGGATGCAGTCACTGAGTGTAACGTGATGCAGTGACTGAGTGAAATGGGATGCAGTGACTGAGTGAAATGGGATTCAGGGACCGACGGTCATGGGATGCAGTGACTGATGGAAATGGGATGCAGTGACTGAGGGAAATGGGATGCAGTGACTGAGTGATATGGGGATGCAGTGACTGAGGGAAATGAGATGCATTGACTGAGGGAAATGTGATGCATTGACTGAGGGAAATGAGATGCATTGACTGAGGGAAATGACATGCAGTGACTGAGGGAAAGGAGATGAAGTGACTGTGGGAAATGGAATGCTGTGACTGAGGGTAATGGGATGCACCGTCTCAGTTCAATGAGATTCACTGTCTCAGTTAAATGGGATTCAGTGACTGAGGGAAATGGGATTCGCTGACTGAGTGAAATGGGATGCGGTGACTGAGGGAAAGGAGACGCAGTGACTGTGGGAAATGGGTTGCAGTGACTGAGGAAAATGGGATGCAGTGATTGAGTGAAATGGGATGCAGTGGCTGAGTGAAATGGGATGCAGTGGCTGAGTGATGTGGGATGCAGTGGCTGAGTGATGTGGGATGCAGTGGCTGAGTGATGTGGGATGCAGTGGCTGAGTGATGTGGGATGCAGTGGCTGAGTGAAATGGGATGCAGTACCTGACGGAACTTGAATGAAGCGTCAGATGAGAAACGGGATGCAGTGACTGCGTGAAATGTGATGCCGTGACTGCGTGAAGTGTGATGCAGTGACTGCGTGAAATGTGATGCAGTGACTGCGTGAAATGTGATGCAGTGTCTGCGTGAAATGGGATGCAGTGTCTGCGTGAAATGTGACGCCGTGACTGCGTGAAATGTGATGCCGTGACTGCGTGAAGTGTGATGCAGTGACTGCGTGAAGTGTGATGCAGTGTCTGCGTGAAATGTGATGCAGTGTCTGCGTGAAATGGGATGCAGTGTCTGCGTGAAATGGGATGCAGTGACTGTGGGAAATGGGATGCAGTGACTGTGGGAAACGAGATGAAGTGACTGTGTGAAATGTGATGCTGTGACTGTGTGAAATGTGATGCTGTGACTGTGTGAAATGGGATGCAGTGACTGAGTGAAATGGGATGCAGTGAGTGTGGGAAATGGGATGCAGTGACTGAGTGAAATGGGATGCAGTGACTGAGTGAAATGGGATGCAGTGACTGAGTGATGTGGGATGCAGTGACTGAGGGAAATGTGATGCTGTGACTGTGTGAAATGTGATGCTGTGACTGTGTGAAATGGGATGCAGTGACTGTGGGAAATGGGTTGCAGTGACTGAGGAAAATGGGATGCAGTGATTGAGTGATGTGGGATGCAGTGGCTGAGTGATGTGGGATGCAGTGGCTGAGTGATGTGGGATGCAGTGGCTGAGTGATGTGGGATGCAGTGGCTGAGTGATGTGGGATGCAGTGGCTGAGTGAAATGGGATGCAGTGGCTGAGTGAAATGGGATGCAGTACCTGACGGAACTTGAATGAAGCGTCAGATGAGAAACGGGATGCAGTGACTGCGTGAAATGTGATGCCATGACAGCGTGAAGTGTGATGCAGTGACTGCGTGAAATGTGATGCAGTGACTGCGTGAAATGTGATGCAGTGTCTGCGTGAAATGGGATGCAGTGTCTGCGTGAAATGTGATGCCGTGACTGCGTGAAGTGTGATGCCGTGACTGCGTGAAGTGTGATGCCGTGACTGCGTGAAGTGTGATGCAGTGACTGCGTGAAATGTGATGCAGTGTCTGCGTGAAATGTGATGCAGTGTCTGCGTGAAATGGGATGCAGTGTCTGCGTGAAATGGGATGCAGTGACTGTGGGAAACGGGATGCAGTGACTGTGGGAAACGAGATGAAGTGACTGTGTGAAATGTGATGCTGTGACTGAGTGAAATGTGATGCTGTGACTGTGTGAAATGTGATGCTGTGACTGTGTGAAATGTGATGCTGTGACTGTGTGAAATGGGATGCAGTGACTGAGTGAAATGGGATGCAGTGACTGTGGGAAATGGGATGCAGTGAATTAGTGAAGTGAGATGCAGTGACTGAGTGAAATGGGATGCAGTGACTGAGTGAAATGGGATGCAGTGACTGAGTGAAATGGGATGCAGTGACTGAGTGAAATGGGATGCAGTGACTGAGTGAAGTGGGATGCAGTGAATGAGTGAAGTGAGGTGCAGTGACTGATGGAGATTGAATGCAGTGTCTGATGCAAATGGGATGCACTGGCTGAGTGAAATGGGATGCAGTGACTGAGTGAAATGGGATGCAGTGACTGAGGGAAATGGGATGCAGTGACTGAGGGAAATGGAATGCAGTGACTGAGGGAAATGGGATGCAGTGACTTTTGGAAATGGGATGCAGTGAGTGATGGAAATGGGAGGCAGTGACTGAGGGAAATGGGATGCAGTGACTGAGTGATATAGGATGCAGTGGCTGAGTGAAATGGAATGCTGTGACTGAGGGAAATGAGATGCAGTGGCTGAGTGAAATGAGATGCAGTACCTGACGGAACTTGAATCAAGCGTCAGATGAGAAACGGGATGCAGTGACTGTGTGAAATAGGATGCAGTGACAGAGTGAAATGTGATGCAGTGACAGAGTGAAATGTGATGCCGTGACTGCGTGAAATGTGATGCCGTGACTGCGTGAAGTGTGATGCAGTGACTGCGTGAAATGTGATGCAGTGACTGAGTGAAGTGAGATGCAGTGACTGAGTGAAGTGAGATGCAGTGACTGAGTGAAATGGGATGCAGTGACTGAGTGAAATGGGATGCAGTGACTGAGTGAAATGGGATGCAGTGACTGAGTGAAATGAGCTGCAATGACTGTGTGAAGTGGGATGCAGTGAATGAGTGAAATGAGGTGCAGTGACTGATGGAGATTGAATGCAGTGTCTGATGGAAATGGGATGCAGTGACTGAGGGAAATGGGATGCAGTGACTGAGGGAAATGGGATGCAGTGACTTTTGGAAATGGGATGCAGTGAGTGATGGAAATGGGTGGCAGTGAGTGATGGAAATGGGAGGCAGTGATTGAATGAAACGGGTACGAGTGACCATGGAGATGGGATGCAGTGACCTGGGGAAAGGAGATGCATTGACTGTGGAAACGGGATGCTGTGACTGAGGGTAACGGGTTGCAGTGGCTAAGTGAAATGGGACGCCGTGTCTCTGTGAAATCTGATGCGGAGACTGTGGGGAAATGGATTCTGTGACTGAATGAAATGGGATGCAGTGACTGAGTGAAATGTGATGCGTTGACTGATGGAAAGGAGATGCAGTCACTGTTTGAAATGGCATGCAGTGACTGATGGAAATGGGATGCAGTGACTGATGGAAATGGGATGCAGTGACTGAGCTAAATGGGATGCAGTGACTGAATGAAATGAGATGCAGTGACTGAGGGAAATGAGATGCACTGATGTAGGGAAATTGGATGCACTGGGTGAGTGAAATGTGATGCAGTCACTGAGTGAAATGGGAAGCACTGGTGAGAGAAATGGGATGCAGTGACTGAGGGAAATGGGACCCAGTCACTGAAGGAAATGGGATGCAGTGACTGAGGGAAATGGGATGCAGTGACTGAGTGAAATGGGATGCAGTGATTGAGTGAAATGTGATGCAGTGACTGAGTGAAATGGGAGGTAGTGACTGACTGAATTTGGGAGGGAGTGCCTGAGTGAAATGGGATGCAGTGACTGAGGGTAATGGGACACAGTGACTGAGTGAAATAGGATGCACTGTCTCAGTTGAATAGGATTCACTGTCTCCGTTAAATAGCATGTAGTGACTGAGTCAAATGGAATGCTGTGACTGAGTGAAATGGGATGCAGTGGCTGAGTGAAATGGGAAGCAGTGGCTGATTGAAATGGGATGCAGTGGCTGAGTGAAATGGGATGCAGTGACTGAGGGAAAGGAGACGCAGTGACTGTGGGAAATGGGTTGCAGTGACTGAGGAAAATGGGAGGCAGTGATTGAGTGAAATGGGATGCAGTCACTGAGTGTAACGTGATGCAGTGACTGAGTGAAATGGGATGCAGTGACTGAGTGAAATGGGATTCAGGGACCGACGGTCATGGGATGCAGTGACTGATGGAAATGGGATGCAGTGACTGAGGGAAATGGGATGCAGTGACTGAGTGATATGGGGATGCAGTGACTGAGGGAAATGAGATGCATTGACTGAGGGAAATGTGATGCATTGACTGAGGGAAATGAGATGCATTGACTGAGGGAAATGACATGCAGTGACTGAGGGAAAGGAGATGAAGTGACTGTGGGAAATGGAATGCTGTGACTGAGGGTAATGGGATGCACCGTCTCAGTTCAATGAGATTCACTGTCTCAGTTAAATGGGATTCAGTGACTGAGGGAAATGGGATTCGCTGACTGAGTGAAATGGGATGCGGTGACTGAGGGAAAGGAGACGCAGTGACTGTGGGAAATGGGTTGCAGTGACTGAGGAAAATGGGATGCAGTGATTGAGTGAAATGGGATGCAGTGGCTGAGTGAAATGGGATGCAGTGGCTGAGTGATGTGGGATGCAGTGGCTGAGTGATGTGGGATGCAGTGGCTGAGTGATGTGGGATGCAGTGGCTGAGTGAGTTGGGATTGCAATGATGGTCAGATGAGAATGTGGATGCCAGTGCTGAGTGAAATGTGATCCTCACGATCATCATATGAATCTAGAACGGGATGCAGTGACTGCGTGAAATGTGATGCAGTGACTGCGTGAATGTGACAGTCTGCGTGAAATGGATGCAGTGACTGCTGAAATGTGATGCCGTGTCTGCGTGAAATGGGATGCAGTGTCTGCGTGAAATGTGATGCAGTGACTGCGTGAAATGTGATGCCGTGTCTGCGTGAAAGTGTGATGCAGTGTCTGCGTGAAGTCGTGATGCAGTGTCTGCGTGAATGTGATGCCAGTGTCTGCGTGAAATGGGATGCAGTGTCCTGCGTGAAATGGGATGCAGTGACTGTGGGAAATGGGATGCAGTGACTGTGGGAAACGAGATGAGTGACTGTTGAATGTGATCTGTAATGTTGTGACATGTGATCTGTCTCTGTGAAATGGATGCAGTGACTGTGAAATGGATGCAGTGACTGTGGGAAATGGATGCAGTGACTAGTGAAATGGATGCAGTGACTGAGTGAAATGGATGCAGTGACTGAGTGATGTGGGATGCAGTGACTGAGTGAAATGTGATGCTGTGACTGTGTGAAATGGATGCTGTGACTGTGGGAAATGGGATGCAGTGACTGTGGGAAATGGGTTGCAGTGACTGTGGAGTGAAATGGGATGCAGTGGATGTGGGAGTGGATGTGGGATGCAGTGGCTGAGTGATGTGGGATGCAGGGCTGAGTTGCAGTGGCCTGAGTGATGTGGGATGCAGTGGCTGAGTGAAATGATGCAGTGCTGAGTGAAATGGGATGCAGTGGCTGAGTGAAATGGGATGCAGTACCTGCGTGAAATGTGATGCCATGACAGCGTGAAGTGTGATGCAGTGACTGCGTGAAATGTGATGCAGTGACTGCGTGAAATGTGATGCAGTGTCTGCGTGAAATGGGATGCAGTGTCTGCGTGAAATGTGATGCCGTGACTGCGTGAAGTGTGATGCCGTGACTGCGTGAAGTGTGATGCCGTGACTGCGTGAAGTGTGATGCAGTGACTGCGTGAAGTGTGATGCAGTGACTGCGTGAAATGTGATGCAGTGTCTGCGTGAAATGTGATGCAGTGTCTGCGTGAAATGGGATGCAGTGTCTGCGTGAAATGGGATGCAGTGTCTGCGTGAAATGGGATGCAGTGACTGCGTGAAATGGGATGCAGTGACTGTGGGAAACGAGATGAAGTGACTGTGTGAAATGTGATGCTGTGACTGTGTGAAATGTGATGCTGTGACTGTGTGAAATGTGATGCTGTGACTGTGTGAAATGGGATGCAGTGACTGAGTGAAATGGGATGCAGTGACTGTGGGAAATGGGATGCAGTGAATTAGTGAAGTGAGATGCAGTGACTGAGTGAAATGGGATGCAGTGACTGAGTGAAATGGGATGCAGTGACTGAGTGAAATGGGATGCAGTGGCTGAGTGAAATGGGATGCAGTGACTGAGTGAAGTGGGATGCAGTGAATGAGTGAAGTGAGGTGCAGTGACTGATGGAGATTGAATGCAGTGTCTGATGCAAATGGGATGCACTGACTGAGTGAAATGGGATGCAGTGACTGAGTGAAATGGGATGCAGTGACTGAGGGAAATGGGATGCAGTGACTGAGGGAAATGGAATGCAGTGACTGAGGGAAATGGGATGCAGTGACTTTTGGAAATGGGATGCAGTGAGTGATGGAAATGGGAGGCAGTGACTGAGGGAAATGGGATGCAGTGACTGAGTGATATAGGATGCAGTGGCTGAGTGAAATGGGATGCAGTGGCTGAGTGAAATGGAATGCTGTGACTGAGGGAAATGAGATGCAGTTGTTGAGTGAAATGAGATGCAGTACCTGACGGAACTTGAATCAAGCGTCAGATGAGAAACGGGATGCAGTGACTGTGTGAAATGGGATGCAGGGACTGCGTGAAATAGGATGCAGTGACAGAGTGAAATGTGATGCAGTGACAGAGTGAAATGTGATGCCGTGACTGCGTGAAATGTGATGCCGTGACTGCGTGAAGTGTGAGGCAGTGACTGCGTGAAATGTGATGCAGTGACTGAGTGAAGTGAGATGCAGTGACTGAGTGAAGTGAGATGCAGTGACTGAGTGAAATGGGATGCAGTGACTGAGTGAAATGGGATGCAGTGACTGAGTGAAATGGGATGCAGTGACTGAGTGAAATGAGCTGCAATGACTGTGTGAAGTGGGATGCAGTGAATGAGTGAAATGAGGTGCAGTGACTGATGGAGATTGAATGCAGTGTCTGATGGAAATGGGATGCAGTGACTGAGGGAAATGGGATGCAGTGACTGAGGGAAATGGGATGCAGTGACTGAGGGAAATGGGATGCAGTGACTTTTGGAAATGGGATGCAGTGAGTGATGGAAATGGGTGGCAGTGAGTGATGGAAATGGGAGGCAGTGATTGAATGAAACGGGTACGAGTGACCATGGAGATGGGATGCAGTGACCTGGGGAAAGGAGATGCATTGACTGTGGAAACGGGATGCTGTGACTGAGGGTAACGGGTTGCAGTGGCTAAGTGAAATGGGACGCCGTGTCTCTGTGAAATCTGATGCGGAGACTGTGGGGAAATGGATTCTGTGACTGAATGAAATGGGATGCAGTGACTGAGTGAAATGTGATGCGTTGACTGATGGAAAGGAGATGCAGTCACTGTTTGAAATGGCATGCAGTGACTGATGGAAATGGGATGCAGTGACTGATGGAAATGGGATGCAGTGACTGAGCTAAATGGGATGCAGTGACTGAATGAAATGAGATGCAGTGACTGAGGGAAATGAGATGCACTGATGTAGGGAAATTGGATGCACTGGGTGAGTGAAATGTGATGCAGTCACTGAGTGAAATGGGATGCACTGGTGAGAGAAATGGGATGCAGTGACTGAGGGAAATGGGATCCAGTCACTGAAGGAAATGGGATGCAGTGACTGAGGGAAATGGGATGCAGTGACTGAGTGAAATGGGAAGCTGTGAATGAGTGAAATGGGAAGCTGTGAATGAGTGAAATGGGCTGCAGTGACTGAGTGACATGGGGTGCAGTGACTCTGTGAAATGGGATGCAGTGACTGAGGGAAATGGGTTGCAGTGACTGAGTGAAATGGGAAGCTGTGAATGAGTGAAATGGGAAGCTGTGAATGAGTGAAAGGGGATTTTGTGACTGAGTTAAAGGAGATGCTGTGACTGAGGGAAATGGGATGCACTGTCTCAGTTGAATAGGATTCACTGTCTCCGTTAAATAGCATGTAGTGACTGAGTCAAATGGAATGCTGTGACTGAGTGAAATGGGAAGCAGTGGCTGAGTGAAATGGGAAGCAGTGGCTGAGTGAAATGGGATGCTGTGACTGAGGGAAAGGAGACGCAGTGACTGTGGGAAATGGGTTGCAGTGACTGAGGAAAATGGGCGGCAGTGATTGAGTGAAATGGGATGCAGTCACTGAGTGAAATGTGATGCAGTGACTGAGTGAAATGGGATGCAGTGACTGAGTGAAATGGGATTCAGGGACCGACGGTCATGTGATGCAGTGACTGATGGAAATGGGATGCAGTGACTGAGGTTAATGGGATGCAGTGGCTGAGTGAAATGGGATGCAGTGACTGAGGGAAATGGGATGCAGTGGCTGAGGGAAATGAGATGCATTGACTGAGGGAAATGAGATGCATTGACTGAGGGAAATGAGATGCATTGACTGAGGGAAATGAGATGCAGTGACTGAGGGAAATGACATGCAGTGACTGAGGGAAAGGAGATGAAGTGACTGGGGGAAATGGAATGCTGTGACTGAGGGTAATGGGATGCACCGTCTCAGTTCAATGAGATTCACTGTCTCAGTTAAATGGGATGCGCTGACTGAGTGAAATGGGATGCGCTGACTGAGTGAAATGGGATGCGGTGACTGAGGGAAAGGAGACGCAGTGACTGTGGGAAATGGGTTGCAGTGACTGAGGAAAATGGGATGCAGTGACTGAGTGAAATGGGATGCAGTGACTGAGTGATGTGGGATGCAGTGGCTGAGTGAAATGGGATGCAGTGGCTGAGTGAAATGGGATGCAGTGGCTGAGTGAAATGGGATGCAGTACCTGACGGAACTTGAATGAAGCGTCAGATGAGAAACGGGATGCAGTGACTGTGTGAAATGGGATGCAGTGACTGCGTGAAATAGGATGCAGTGACAGAGTGAAATGTGATGCCGTGACTGCGTGAAATGTGATGCCGTGACTGCGTGAAGTGTTGATGCAGTGACTGCGTGAAATGTGATGCTGTGACTGCGTGAAATGTGATGCAGTGACTGCGTGAAATGTTATGCAGTGTCTGCGTGAAATGGGATGCAGTGACAGAGTGAAATGTGATGCCGTGACTGCGTGAAATGTGATGCCGTGACTGCGTGAAGTGTGATGCAGTGACTGCGTGAAATGTGATGCAGTGTCTGCGTGAAATGTGATGCAGTGTCTGCGTGAAATGTGATGCAGTGTCTGCGTTAAATGGGATGCAGTGTCTGCGTGAAATGGGATGCAGTGACTGTGGGAAATGGGATGCAGTGACTGTGGGAAACGAGATGAAGTGACTGTGTGAAATGTGATGCAGTGACTGTGGGAAATGGGATGCAGTGACTGAGTGAAGTGAGATGCAGTGACTGAGTGATATGGGATGCAGTGACTGAGTGAAATGGGATGCAGTGACTGAGTGAAATGGGATTCAGGGACCGACGGTCATGGGATGCAGTGACTGATGGAAATGGGATGCAGTGACTGAGTGAAATGGGATGCAGTGGCTGAGTGAAATGGGATGCAGTGACTGAGGGAAATAGGATGCAGTGGCTGAGTGAAATGGAATGCAGTGGCTGAGGGAAATGAGATGCATTGACTGAGGGAAATGAGATGCATTGACTGAGGGAAATGAGATGAATTGACTGAGGGAAAGGAGATGAAGTGACTGTGGGAAATGGAATGCTGTGACTGAGGGTAATGGGATGCACCGTCTCAGTTCAATGAGATTCACTGTCTCAGTTAAATGGGATTCAGTGACTGAGGGAAATGGGATGCGCTGACTGAGTGAAATGGGATGCGGTGACTGAGGGAAAGGAGACGCAGTGACTGTGGGAAATGGGTTGCAGTGACTGAGGAAAATGGGAGGCAGTGATTGAGTGAAATGGGATGCAGTGGCTGAGTGATGTGGGATGCAGTGGCTGAGTGAAATGGGATGCAGTGGCTGAGTGAAATAGGATGCAGTACCTGACGGAACTTGAATGAAGTGTCAGATGAGAAACGGGATGCAGTGACTGTGTGAAATGGGATGCAGTGACTGCGTGAAATAGGATGCAGTGACTCCGTGAAGTGTGATGCCGTGACTGCGTGAAGTGTGATGCAGTGACTGCGTGAAATGTGATGCAGTGACTGCGTGACATGTGATGCAGTGTCTGCGTGAAATGGGATGCAGTGTCTGCGTGAAATGGGATGCAGTGTCTGCATGAAATGGGATGCAGTGTCTGCGTGAAATGGGATGCAGTGACTGTGGGAAATGGGATGCAGTGACTGTGGGAAATGGGATGCAGTGAATGAGTGAAGTGAGCTGCAATGATTGTGTGAAGTGGGATGCAGTGAATGAGTGAAGTGAGGTGCAGTGACTGATGGAGATTGAATGCAGTGTCTGATGCAAATGGGATGTACTGACTGAGTGAAATGGGATGCACTGACTGAGGGAAATGGGATGCAGTGACTGAGGGAAATGGGATGCAGTGTTAGGGTTAGGGTTACATCATGGGTCCAGCCTCCAATGAAATGATGTTATTCTACTCTTTCTGGAATTGACACTGTCCGGTCTGTTACCATGAGTACTGTCATTTCCGGTTTTGATCTGTATGGGTTTGTGTGTGGGGGTCCAATTGTATCTGTTTGTTGGTTGCATTATGGGTGGAGAATCACGCCTCTCAGAGGACACTGCGACAAGGTAACCGTAGTAGCCCAAGCCAAGCATAGACACGCACAGGAATTCCGAGAGGCATGGTTCTGCACCCGTTCTCCAGCCTCACATTCTTGGTCTCTTCAGTCTGAATATGATCACTCAACCATATCCGTGATGACAAACAATAGAGTCTTACTTCCCAAAATCTACAAACAGGACTGTCCAGACAGATCCATTTGTTCTAATGATATCATCTTCTGCTGGAGGGATTCCGAAATGTCTGCATTCTTCCTCAACTGAGCATTCCTTGCATTCGTGGTTGACAGAGCTGTCAGCCACGTCCATTGTGCTGCAGGGTTCCCAAGCGGAATATGAGTTGCTGTTCCTGCAACTTTGGGGTGGCATCATTTGTGGCACTGCAGGAGGCCCATGTTCAGTTTGGTTATGACTTTTGAGGAATGGATGGTCCCTTTGAGATTGAAATTGGAGAAAGATTTCAGGATTTTTTCATGTTCTTGTCTTTCTGTTATGCCCCTAGGAAAAAAGCAATGAAAGTGCCGTTAATGTTTTGCACGGCGAGCTGCTGCATACTAACCGGTCTCACACCATTACCATCACCTTGCCCTTGTGAAGGCAGATATGGATAAGGTTCTCAAAGCTGATAGAAGATTGAAACCACTCTAATCCTGTGACGATGGTAAGTTTCCCTTCTTTAAAAAAAAATGCTTGCAGCTGAATTCGCATAATATAGAGCACAGTGGCTCTGGTTAACACCACTGTCTCAATTCCACCCTTTGGTGACTTTCTGTGTGGAGTTTGCACTTTCTCTGTGTGCCTGCATGGGTTTTCTCCGGGTGCTCGAGTTTGCTCCCACAGTCAAAAGATGTGCAAGGTCGGTGGATTGGCCGTGCTAAATTTCCCAAGGTGTTCAGTGATGTGTAGGTTAGGTGAGTTATAGGTGGATGGGTCTGGGTGGGATGCTGTGAGGGGCAGTGTGGACATGTTGGGCTGACCGACCTGTTTCCACACTGTAAGGGTTCTCTGATTCATGATTCCATGATTTTACTGAGCGCAAAGGTACAATATTGACTCGTCATATTTGTCTCACCTCTTTACACATTGATAAGAAAGCTTTAATGTCAGTTTCTATGCATTTGCAACTTGTCTGCTGTCTCTGACAAGGCTGACGATATCTCCTTCTCTAATGCACATCCCCTGTCCCCCAACACTGAGAGGTGACACTTGCTTTTCATTTAGTACAATAAAAAAAACAATAGCCTCCATATTACATCCAGCGGCTTCTCTTAACACTCACACACTGTTCTTTTTTTCTTCCAGGTATTGACCACCCATCATTTCTAATTCCTCATCTCATCTCTCTCTCATGCGCTCTCTCTCTCTCTCTCTCTCATGCACTCTCTCTCTCTCTCATGCGCTCTCTCTCTCTCTCTCTCTCTCTCTCTCTCTCTCTCTCTCTCCCTCTGTCTCTCTCTCTCTGTCTCTCTCTCTCTCTGTCTTTATCTCTCCTCTCCCTGTTCTCCCCCATCACTTCACTCACAGGCACCAACAGAGGTTCACAGTCACACTATGTTGCACATGCATATTCTGTCCCTCATGCACAAACACACTACACACACACAAAAAAAAGTCAGGAACACAGTCTCTCACGAACACACTCTGTCACATTCTCACTCATTCATACTCCATACCGTCACACAGTCGTACACGGTCTTGCACACATTCTGTGGCACACTTGCATGCACTGTTGCAGGATCTTTTGCCAATGCTCTCACTCTCAAGTACACACATACTACCACAAATCTCTCCCTCACACACTTCGGTTTGCAAATTCACTTGCTGTCAAGCTCACTCACACTTACAGACACACTCACTCCCTCATGCATGCTGTAACACTCCCTTCTTGTGCTAACTCCCTTTCACACACTCTCAAGCACAGTCACTGGCACACACATTCTGTCGTGCGCACACACACACTTTCATGCACTGTCTTTGCACTCTTGAGCACAATCATATGCTCACCTCTCTCTTGCACACAGTCAATTTGATTTGAGTCAGAGATAATGGGAGCTGCAGATGCTGGAGAATCCAAGATAATAAAATGTGAGGCTGGATGAACACAGCAGGCTGTGATGAAGCACAGCATCTCTGATGAAGGGTCTTGGCCCGAAACGTCAGCTTTTGTGCTCCTGAGATGCTGCTTGGCCTGCTGTGTTCATCCAGCCTCACATTTTATTATCTTGATTTGAGTCATAATTGTCACATGTGCCCAGGTACAGTGTAAAGTTTTCTTCTGCATGCAGTATAGACAGGTATATCAAACAAAGCGCATTAGTGAAACGGAACATAGTGACAGCTACAGAGAAGATGCACAGAGAGCAAGATCAAAATTAGATTTAAGCTTTTCAGTGTCCTATTCAGATGTCCAATAACAGCAGTGAAGAAGCTGTTCTTGAATCTTTTCACGCATGTATACAAACTTTTTTTACATCTTCCCTTCCGAAAAAGGGAGAAGAGAGTGTAATTGGCGGGTGAGAAGGGCCTTTGATTATGTCAGTTTCTTTCCCGAGGCAGCGGGAAGTAGAGGTGGAATCAACGAATGGAAGGCTGGTTTGCATGATGGACTATGCTGTGTTCATGACTCTGCAGTTTCTTGTGATCTTAGGAAGAGCTGTTGCCAAACCATGCTGTGACATGCATCCAGATAGGATGCTTTCTCTGGTACATGAATGAAAGTTGACCTTGTGGACACTCCAAATTACCTTAGCCTGCTGGGGAAATAGAGACATTTGGTGTGCTTTTTTGCCCATTGCGACGATCTGGGTGGACCAGGAGAGATTGTTGGTGATCGACACTCTCAACTATCTCCACCTCAGCAACATCTCTCTCAGTGTCTGATGCAGGCGCTCACACACTCACATTCTGTCACCTATTCTGTCTGTCTGTCTCTCCCTCTCTCCCTCATCGCCCATCTCTCTGTCTCGCTCTCTCTCTCTCTGTCTCGCGCTCTCTCTCTCTCGCTCTCGCGCTCTCTCTCTCTCGCTCTCTCTCTCGCGCTGTCTCTCTCTCTCGCGCTGTCTCTCTCTCGCGCTGTCTCTCTCTCTCGCGCTGTCTCTCTCTCTCGCGCTGTCTCTCTCTCTCGCGCGCTCTCTCTTCCTCCCCCACCCCCCAACCTCTCTGGCTCTCTCTCTCTCTCTCTCTCCCTCTCCCTCTCTCTCTCTCTCTCTCTCTCTCTCTCTTTTTCTCACACACCAACTCATTGCTCAGTATTCCATGGTATCTGAATTTGTGAGGGGTAGGTCATGCCTTACAAACCTTATCGAGTTTTTTGAGGATGTGACTAGTAAGGTTGATGAGGGTCAAGCTGTGGATGTGGTGTATATGGACTTCAGTAAGGCATTTGATAAGGTTCCCCATGGAAGGCTCATTCAGAAGGTCAGGAGGAATGGGATACAGGGGAACTTAGCTGCTTGGATACAGAATTGGCTGGCCAACAGAAGACAGCGAGTGGTAGTAGAAGGAAAATATTCTGCCTGGAAGTCAGTGGTGAGTGGGGTTCCACAGGGCTCTGTCCTTGGGCCTCTACTGTTTGTAATTTTTATTAATGACTTGGACGAGGGAATTGAAGGATGGGTCAGCAAGTTTGCAGACGACACAAAGGTCGGAGGTGTCGTTGACAGTGTAGAGGGCTGTTGTAGGCTGCAGCGGGACATTGACAGGATGCAGAGATGGGCTGAGAGGTGGCAGATGGAGTTCAACCTGGATAAATGCGAGGTGATGCATTTTGGAAGGTCGAATTTGAAAGCTGAGTACAGGATTAAGGATAGGATTCTTGGCAGCGTGGAGGAACAGAGGGATCTTGGTGTGCAGATACATAGATCCCTTAAAATGGCCACCCAAGTGGACAGGGTTGTTAAGAAAGCATATGGTGTTTTGGCTTTCATTAACAGGGGGATTGAGTTTAAGAGTCGTGAGATCTTGTTGCAGCTCTATAAAACTTTGGTTAGACCGCACTTGGAATACTGCGTCCAGTTCTGGGCGCCCTATTATAGGAAAGATGTGGATGCTTTGGAGAGGGTTCAGAGGAGGTTTACCAGGATGCTGCCTGGACTGGAGGGCTTATCTTATGAAGAGAGGTTGACTGAGCTCGGTCTCTTTTCATTGGAGAAAAGGAGGAGGAGAGGGGACCTAATTGAGGTATACAAGATAATGAGAGGCATAGATAGAGTCGATAGCCAGAGACTATTTCCCAGGGCAGAAATGGCTAGCACGAGGGGTCATAGTTTTAAGCTGGTTGGTGGAAAGTATAGAGGGGATGTCAGAGGCAGGTTCTTTACGCAGAGAGTTGTGAGAGCATGGAATGCGTTGCCAGCAGCAGTTGTGGAAGCAAGGTCATTGGGGTCATTTAAGAGACTGCTGGACATGCATATGGTCACAGAAATTTGAGGGTGCATCCATGAGGATCAATGGTCGGCACAACATTGTGGGCTGAAGGGCCTGTTCTGTGCTGTACTGTTCTATGTTCTATGTTCTATGTTCTATGAATTGTTGGAAGAATTAACTTAGACTGAGCGTGGATTTTCTCCCAAATTAGTTATGACAAAGCAGAACCAATTCTGCCTGGAAGAAGAAAGGCAGGAGCCATAATAATTAGGGATTGTTTTGCTAGAGGAACCGTGCTGTGATATGCATCCAGATAGGATGCTTTCTGTGGTACATCAATGAAAGTTGCCCTTGTGGGCACACGCAATTGCCTTAGCCTCCTGTGAAGTAGAGACAACGGTGTGCTTTTTTGCTCATTGCGATGATGTGGATGGACCAGTGAACTAATCTAAGCCCATCCCCCTACACGATCCCATTATCATCCATATGCTTATCCGAGGACTGTTGAAATGCCCCGAATGTGGCTGAGCTAACTGCATTGTCAGGCAGGGGGTTCCACATCCTTACCACTCTCTGAGTAAAGAACCTGCCTCTGATATCTATCTCAAATCTATTATCCCTCACTGTTAAGCTGTGCCCCCGAATACAAGCTGACGTCATCATCCTCGGAAAAAGACCCACACTGTCCACCCTGTCTCATCCACTGATCATCTTGTATGTCTCTATTAAATCCCCTCTGAACCACCTTCTCTCCAATGAGTACAGACCCAAGTCCCTCAGCCTTTCTTCAGAAGACCTTCACTCCGGACCAGGCAACATCTCCTCTGCACCTTTTCCAATGCTTCCACATCCTTCCTGTAATGGGGCGACCAGAACTGTACGCAATATTCCAAATGAGACCGCACCAGTTTTTTGGACAGTTGCTCTGGATCTCAATCCCACTGCCAATAAAACCTAAAACACCGGAAGCCGCCTTCACAGCACTATCAACCTGGATGGCAATTTTCAGGGATCGACATAGATGGACACCCTCTGCACAGCAACACTACCAAGAATCTTTCCATTGACCCAATATTCTGCCTTCCTATTATTCATCCCAAAGTGAATCACCTCACATTTATCCGCATTGAACTCCATCTGCCACCTTTCTGCCCAATTCTGCAGTTCATCCAAGTCTACCTGTCACCTGCAACATTCTTCCACATTGTCCACCACTCCACCGACTTGAGTGTCATCTGCAAACTTACTAACCGATCTACCAATGCCTCCGTCCAAGTCATTTATTAAAATGACAAACAGCAGTGGTCCCAAAACAGATCCTTGAGACAAACCAGAAGTCACCAGACTCCAGGCTGAATATTTTCTATCAAACACCAATGGTTGCCGCCTTAGCCAAAGCCAGTTTCTAATCCAACCTGCTAAATCTCCCTCAATCCCATGTCTCCATGTTTTCTCCAATAGCCTACCATGTGGAACCTTATCGAAGGCTTTACTGAAGTCCATGTCCACCACGTCAACTGCCCGACCCTCATCCACGTGCTTGCTCACCTTCCAAAATTACTCAATGAGGCTTGTGAGACACGACCTGCCCTTGACAAATCCATGTCGACTATCTCCCATCAAATTGGTGCTTGCTCGATGACTATAAATCCTATCTCTTATAATCCTTTCCAAAACTTTTCCTGCAACAGACGGAAGGCTCACTGGGTTTATAATTACCTGGGTCATCTCTACTGCCCTCTTTGAACAAGGGCACAACATTTGCAACCCTCCAGCCTTCTGGTACTAAACCTGTAGACAATGAGGATTCAAAGATCAAGGCCAAAGGCTCCGTCACCACCTCCGTAGCCTCCCAGAGAATCTGAAAGTTTCGAAGGATGCTGCGTTGTATCCGGAGGTTGGTGGGGTGGTACGTTAGGACGAGGGAGACTTTGTTTTGGTTGTTGTTGCGGGGTGGGGTGAGAGGGATTTGTTGCAGGAAATGCTGGAGACACGGTCGAGGGCGTTATCAACCACAGAGCGGGGCAAGTTGTGGTCCTTGAAAAATGAGGACATCTGAGATATACGGGAATAGAATACCTCATCCTGTGAGTGCAGATGCAGAGGCAAAGGAATGGGGAATAGGGGATGAATTGTTGCAGGAATATGGTGGGAGGAGGTGTAATCTTGGTAGCTGTGGGAATTGGTGGAGTTGAAATAGATATTTGTTTCTCAGTGGTTGGAAATAGAGTGGTCCAGGTAGGAGAGAGAGGTATCAGAGATTGTCCAGGTTAACTTCAAGTTCGGGAGGAAGGTGTTGGTGAAGTGGATGAACTGTTCGAGCCCCTTGTGGGAACACGAGGCGGTGCCGATACAGTCATCAATGTAACGGAGGAAGAGGTGGGGTTGAGGGCCAGTGTAGGTACGGAAGAGGGAGCGTTCCATGTAACCTACAAAGAGGCAGGCATAGCTTGGGCCCATTTGGCTACCCTGGCCACCCTCTTTGTCTGTAGGAAGTGGGAGGAATTGAAAGAGAAACTGTTGAGGGTTGTTCAAGGACCGGAACTTACCCCTCCTCAGTGGTCAAAAACACCCTCGACCGTGTCACCCGCGTTTCCCACAACTCATCCCTCTCACCCGCACCCCATAATAACTACCAAAACAGTGTCCTCGTTGCCCTCACGTACCACCCCACCAACATCTGGATTCAATGCGTCGTCCTCCGACCCTTCTGCCATCCGCAATCCGACCCCACCACCAAAGACGTTTTTCCCACCACCCTTAGGTGACCCCCTTATCCGCTCCACACTCCCCTCTAGCACTCCCGACACCCAGCACTTTTCCCTGCATATCCATAAATGTTGTCATCAAAACGTTTAAAATTCACTGGTCCCGATACCTCCCCCCCATCCCAGGCCCCAGGAAGAATTTCCTCAGCAAACAGATGTTTACCTGCACATCTGCTAATGTGGGAGACTGTATCCACTGTTGCCATTGTGGCCCCCTCTACATCGGGGAAACCAAACAGGTTTGGGGACCGCTTCGCCTGTGCTCAGTTTGCACTAAAGAACTGCACCTCCCAGTCGTGAACTGTTTCGACTCTCCCTACCAATCCTCAGGTAACATGTCCATCCTGGGCCTCCTGCAGTGCCACAACGATGCCACCTGAAGGTTGCAGGAGCAGCACCTCATATTGCGCTTGGGAACCCTGCACTCCATGGTATCAATGTGGACTTCACAAGCTTCAAAATCACCCCTCCCCTTCCCGCATCCCAAAACCAGCCCACCTATCCCATCCTGCCACCTCAAACCCCACCCCCATTACCTGCCTCCTAACCTCTTCCCGCCCCGGAGACCTGTTCGTCCTCCCCGGACTGACCTCTCCCCTCCCTACCTCCCCACCTACATTCACCTCTGCTGGCTCCATCCCCACCTCTTTAACTTGTCTGTCTCCTCTCCACCTATCTTCTCCTCTATCCATCTTTGATCCGCCTCCCCCTCTCTCACTATTTATTTCAGAACTCTCTCCCCCTCCCCCTTTTCTGATGAAAGGTCTCGGCCCAACATGTCAGCTTTTGTGCTCCTCAGATGCTGCTTGGCCTGCTGTGTTCATCCAGCTGCACACTTTGTTATCTCTACATCTCTTAACAACCTCAATAAGTGAGTTCGAGAGCGAACTATGCAGGGTAGACTTTGGGTTTATCATTCTAACTTGCCAGTCCTGAAAGATGAAAGTTGGTTTGTGTTGGATGTTTGTCTCATAGCTACGAAAGATACACTGAAAGGATTTTTCAAATCTTTTGTTGAGAATTGTACCCATTTAGTCACTAATCCTTTTCCTTTTTTCAAGCTTCCTTGGTAGTGACAAATTTCAAATATCTGCGGAATTTTATTTGGCTTTGTATTGGTTCTCTGTGATTCTCTGTTCATGGCTCCACGACCTGCTAGCTAATTACAGAATTTATCATTGATGTGCTTCAGTCTTATATATCCCAATTTCAGGAGAAAGTCCAGAGAGACCTTTTAAAGGAAAGGGGTTTAGAAAGAAAATCTATCGATCAAAATCATGAACAGTTGATAAATTATTTGCAGACGACACAAAGGTCGGAGGTGTCGTTGACAGTGTAGAGGGCTGTTGTAGGCTGCAGCGGGACATTGACAGGATGCAGAGATGGGCTGAGAGGTGGCAGATGGAGTTCAACCTGGATAAATGCGAGGTGATGCATTTTGGAAGGTCGAATTTGAAAGCTGAGTACAGGATTAAGGATAGGATTCTTGGCAGCGTGGAGGAACAGAGGGATCTTGGTGTGCAGATACATAGATCCCTTAAAATGGCCACCCAAGTGGACAGGGTTGTTAAGAAAGCATATGGTGTTTTGGCTTTCATTAACAGGGGGATTGAGTTTAAGAGTCGTGAGATCTTGTTGCAGCTCTATAAAACTTTGGTTAGACCGCACTTGGAATACTGCGTCCAGTTCTGGGCGCCCTATTATAGGAAAGATGTGGATGCTTTGGAGAGGGTTCAGAGGAGGTTTACCAGGATGCTGCCTGGACTGGAGGGCTTATCTTATGAAGAGAGGTTGACTGAGCTCGGTCTCTTTTCATTGGAGAAAAGGAGGAGGAGAGGTGACCTAATTGAGGTATACAAGATAATGAGAGGCATGGATAGAGTTGATAGCCAGAGACTATTTCCCAGGGCAGAAATGGCTAGCATGAGGGGTCATAGTTTTAAGCTGGTTGGTGGAAAGTATAGAGGGGATGTCAGAGGCAGGTTCTTTACGCAGAGAGTTGTGAGAGCATGGAATGCGTTGCCAGCAGCAGTTGTGGAAGCAAGGTCATTGGGGTCATTTAAGAGACTGCTGGACATGCATATGGTCACAGAAATTTGAGGGTGCATCCATGAGGATCAATGGTCGGCACAACATTGTGGGCTGAAGGGCCTGTTCTGTGCTGTACTGTTCTATGTTCTATGTTCTATGTTCTATTTGCACTTCATATTTCCAGAACCTACCCCGGAAGAGAGAGCCCAGAGAATTGCCAAAGCTGTCCGCAAACAGTCAACAGAAGTGAAGGAAAATTGGGAGCAATTGAAAACCCGTGCGAGCAACTGGCAGAAACAGGTGGAAAAGGCGTTGGAGAAACTTCAAGAACTGCAGAAAGCGCTGGATGATCTTGAGGCTCATGTGATAACAGCTGAGGGGGTCCACACTGATTGGCAACCTGTGGGTGACCTGCTTATTGACTCATTGCAGGATCACATTGATAAAACCACAGTAAGTGCAATTACATTACACTTCACTTATGAACAGATGTAACCAGAATGTTGTATCGAGACGATCAGTAATATGAGTATTCAGTAATATTGATTGAATGGTTGTTAACTGAATTTGCAAATTAAAAGTTAGTTGAGCATGCCTTCTGATGATATCACAACATGAATATCAGTATAATTGAGGATTCTATTAGTCAGTGACATCAGCTGAGTTATCTGCTTGTTGCCATGTTATCAGGGTTAAAGGTAAAGTCTTAGCACGCCATTTGGCGACTCCTTAGAGAGAGACAACTGGTTATGATTTAACCTGAAGATCACCACGCCTCAGGCAAGTAGAGCGGTTGAGGCGAAGACCCTTTGTGGTAAGCTCACTGGTGTGGCAATTGAGCCCTCTCTGCAGGGCATCACTCTGCATCACAAACCAACTGAATTTGAATAGAGTTTCGGATTGGAGAGCAATCCATGCAATTATTTTTTTTAATGAATGTTTCTCACTGGGACTCTCTCACCGGCAAACTTTTTAAAAGCCAGCTCAGCCATACAGGCGAGATCAGTTCCTGATCTCAGCTGAATTTTTTGACCTGGGGTGGGTCAGCGTTAGGAGTTCAGTGATTGGAATGAATTCTCATGAAGTTAGCGAGAGGGATACTACACGTGAATAGATCGATGTTTTGAGAAGAGGATGAGATATGAGCAAAAGTTTAATTGATGTGGAAGACCAGCCGCAATCATCATCGACGGTGGAGCAGGCTTGAGCGGCCATGCAACATTGTGCTGCCGCTATTTGACTTGTTCTGTGGAAAGGAAGGAAAATGGTCCAAGTGTCAAAAATGATGAAGACCACATCATTCTACAACCTCAAAATTTGATTGTGTTCAGCATATTATCACTCCTGGTACCCCTAAATCCTGGTCTATCATCTCAGCAGCTCGACTCTGCCCATAAGCTGGTTAAATGTGACATTTTTGAGGGATCTTCCCAAGTCTGAAAATCATTTTTGTTTTTGTAGAATCAGAGTTGGCCAGTGTGGAAGGAGGTCGTTTGGCATATCATAGCTCTTTGAAGTAACTCCCCAATTCGTCCCCCTCTGCTTGGCAATGACTTGAACCACTTATAAAATCTCTTTAATGGAGGGAAACTTTGAAGGCGTCTGAAAGGAGTATTCACAATCCCAGAATACAACTGAGCCTTATTAAGTTGTTAGTTCTGACGGTCAAGAGCTTGATGAAACAGGATTGTTTTAAAAAGTGCCTTAAAAGAGAAAACGTACAGAGGCTAAGAGGTGTAGGAAGTTAGCGAGTTTTGAGAAGATTTGTTGCTCGGGTTGAGGTTCGGGATGTGAGTTTGCTCGCTGAAGGTGTAGGAAGTCTCTTCTTGGGTTTGAAGCCGACACAATTAAATGTTTGGCAACTAGTAGTGGGCCGTTTAAAATCAAGAGTGGGCAAGAGGACATAATTAGACGAGTGCAGATATCCTGAAGTATAGTTGGACTGGTGGAGATTACGAAAATAGCGATAGGCATAGCCAAGGAACGATTTGTAAACAAAAATGAGAATTTAATAAAATTACTGTTAATAGTATCAGTCAGGTAGAAAGTACAGAGAAGAGGATTTGGTTCAAGGTGAGACTCGGGCAGTGGAGTTTTAGACGACGTCAAGTTTTCAATGGGCAAATGTGGGACTCCAACAGGGAATGCATTGGAATTGTCAGGTCCAGAAGTGAAGTAGTTCCAGATGAAGGTTTCACTGCTAATGAGCCAAGACAAGAGACAGGTAGGCAGAATTGAAAAGATGTAAAGAGACAGCTTTAGGGATTGCATGAATGTGTGGTCGGACGTTCATCATGGGATAAACAAGATGCCAAGGTTGTGCTGAGACAAGCGTAATATTACATTGTTGCCAAGGCGGAGTAATGCAATCAGTAGGTAGTGAATAGAGATTGGTGTGGGGACCACAAAGTGGTCTTCCCAGTTTTAAATTGTTATCTCTACATAGTTGCGCAACTTAATGTTCTGTTCAAAAGGCATTACTGACAAGGAAACAGAAGTTAGCCATTTGTTTACTTGTCAATATATCTTGATTTTTCCACCATGTTCTCCAGTTAATAACACAAGATGTGCACTGTACGAACTGAACTGTTCAAACCTTAAAAGGAGATGTTAAAATTGTGGAATATAAAGTTAAATTTATTTCTTTGAAAATTTGAATAAATTACATGAAGGTTTGACCAAGACTGCAAGGAATTAGATGGAACATGAGATGAATAAAACAAGCAGTAGTAAGGTGGTATTAGCTGGACGTTCCTGAAGAAAGAGAACGCAGCCAACCTTTCTTCCATCAGGGGGATTAATTGTGTGGTGTCAGACACAGTCGATTCAATCATTCCTTCTGTCTTTACTGTCTGACTGGACTGTGGTTGTAATATTTCCTTTTTTAAACGCTCAAGGTTAGACATACTTCACTTGACATTCTCATTTTATAAATTTTAAGAAGTTGACTTATTGTCAAGTCACGGTAGGATTGAAGACACATTCTGTAAGTGTTTGAAGTCAGAAGTCACATGACACCAGCTTATCGTCCAACAGGTTCATTTGAAATCACACAAGCTTTTGGAGTGCAGCCCCTTCATCAGGTGCAGTTCGTGAGGTGACCACAGAGAGACACAGCTTATAAGCAGAGAGATCAAAAGATCATAGAATTGGCGTGAGTGGAGTGTCAGATAATAACTCTATACAGGTGACCAAGAGTGTTAGAGGCAAGTAAAGCGTTTATAAAGTCCATGTCAGTGCTGTGTTGTCATGATAATCAGGCAGCGCAACAGGAATGTACAAAAGGTGGCATCTCAGGTCAGACTCTGACTTGTAGTTTCGAGGCTTGTGTTCAGAATCTGTCTTAGAGTTTTAACCTTTATTTCAAAAGCAAGAATTTATAAGATACCACACTGACTGTAACGACAAGTTGTGTGTTTCTTCAACAAAATATCTGCAAACAAACAAACATCCTGGATGAAGACTTATTATCTGACACTCCACTCACACCAGTTGTATGATGTTTTGATCTGTCTGCTTATCAATTGTGTGCCTGTGTGTTTACCTCCCTGACCGCACCTGATGAAGGGACTGCACTCCCAAAGCTTGTGTGATTTCAAATAAACCTGTCAGATTATAACCTGATGTCATGTGAGCTCTGACTTTGTCTATCCTAGTCCAACACCAGCACCTCCACATTATAACTGTTTGGAACCAAGTCAGTGCAACAGGTACATATCGAACATTTGACTTCGGAAGAATGCCTCGTGCTGAAAAATTCATTAATAACAAAGGATTTCTTCATTGTACCATCTATCGTAACATGCTGCGTCTCACAGTCATAATGAAAGGATGGCCACTTCAATTTCACAGGGCCAAGAACAGTTATGGACATTTTTAGCATGGGAGGAGGCCATTCAACCTATTTTATCTGTCCCAGCTCTCTCCCAGCACAAGAAAATTAATCCTTCTCTCGAACTCATTCCACATATTTCACAGAATTGAAATATATAGGTACATATTCAGGAGATTTTAACATCAAGTGAGCAGTTCTCGCACTTCACCTCGTCACTAAAAATGGAAAATGTGACTTACAAAGAGTGGGTCTTTATTTTGTTCTGTTTTGATGATGAAGCAGATGCAAGTCCAAGTGCTGGAACTGGCCTCTTGAACTTACCAACTGTTCAACGTGTATGAAATGATTTCTGTGTGCATCTACTAAAAGCAGTTTTATGGAAGGAAAAGGTACCAAAGAAGATTTGGTGTATTGTGCTTGATGCTATTATACGCCAACCTGTGAAAACAGAACTCTACGACTGAGTGTTGAGTTCTGAGAGGGGGCTATCTTGTTTGAATTTACATTGCTAAGCCGAGGCCTATTTTCCCAACAGCAAAATTGGTAATCCAGCAAGAAATGGAAATTTCTCACATTTGTTGGCTGTAAGTGTCTGTTTAAAGTTTCCTTATGTACAGGTGCTTAACCTGCTTTTCCAGTTGGAACATTTGTTGTGCCAATGAAAATTTTTTGAATGGTTTCACCTCCAGTTTTCCTGTTTATACATATTTGGTATTTTTTCAGGGTAAGGACTATCTGCAAAATCTGAGATTGGGTTTTGAAAGACAGCAGCCTTTGTTTTGGAGAGATAATGGGAACTGCAGATGCTGGAGAACGCGAGATAACACCGTGTGGAACTGGATGAAGACAGCAGGCCAAGCAGCATCTCAGGAGCACAAAAGCTGACGTTTCGGGCCGAGAACCTTCTTCAGAAAATGGGGAGGGGGTGCGGGTTCTGGAATAAATAGGGAGAGAGGGGGAGGCGGATGGAAGATGGATGGAGGAGAAGATAGGTGGAGAGGAGAGTATGGGTAGGGAGGCAGGGAGGGGATAGGTCAGTCTGGGGAGGCCGGACAGGTCAAGGGAGCGGGATGAGGGGAAATAGGGGTGCGGCATGAGGTGGGAGGGGGGATGGGTGAGAGGAAGAATAGGTTAGGGAGGCAGGGACGAGCTGGGCTGGTTTTGGGATGCAGTGGGAGGACAGGAGATTTGGAAGCTTGTGAAATCCACACTGATACCATTGGGCTGCAGGGTTCCCAAGCAGAATATGAGTTGCTGTTCCTGCAACCTTCGGGTGGCGTCATTATGGCACTGCAGGAGGTCCAGATTGGACATGTCCTCTCAGGAATGGGAGGGGGAGTTGAAATGGTTCGTGACTGGGAGGTGCAGTTGTTTATTGCAAACTGAGCGTAGGTGTTCTGAAAAGTGGTCCCCAAGCCTCTGCATCGTTTCCCCAATGTGGAGGAAGCCACAACGGGGACAGCGGATGTTTTGGATATTTCTTAAGCATTGATTTTCATTCAGAGTTGGTTGGATTTTGCTGAAGCAATAGACATAACTCACTATGACATAGACAATGTCAGAGTTAATGTTTCGCGTCCTGTGACCCTTCCTCAGATCTCACTCTTCACTGATGCTGCCAGACCTGCTGAGCTTTTCCAGCAACTTCTGCTTTTGTTGCTGATTTACAGTGCCCACAGTTAGAACATAGAACATAGAACAGTACAGCACAGAAAAGGCCCATCAGCCCACAATGTTGTGCCGACCATTGATCCTCATGTATGCCCCCTCAAATTTCTGTGACCATATACATGTCCAGCAGTCTCTTAAATGACCCCAATGACCTTGCTTCCACAACTGCTGCTGGCAACGCATTCCATGCTCTCACAACTCTCTGCGTAAAGAACCTGCCTCTGACATCCCCTCTCTACTTTCCACCAACCAGCTTAAAACTATGACCCCTCGTGCTAGCCATTTCTGCCCTGGGAAATAGTCTCTGGCTTTCAACTCTATCTATGCCTCTCATTATCTTGTATACCTCAATTAGGTCCCCTCTCCTCCTCCTTTTCTCCAATGAAAAGAGACCGAGCTCAGTCAACCTCTCTTCATAAGATAAGCCCTCCAGTCCAGGCAGCATCCTGGTAAACCACCTCTGAACCCTCTCCAAAGCATCCACATCTTTCCTATAATAGGGCGCCCAGAACTGGACGCAGTATTCCAAGTGCGGTCTAACCAAAGTTTTATATAGCTGCAACAAGATCTCACGACTCTTCAACTCAATCCCCCTGTTAGTGAAAGCCAAAACACCATATGCTTTCTTAACAACCCTGTCCACTTGGGTGGCCATTTTAAGGGATCTATGTATCTGCACACCAAGATCCCTCTGTTCCCCCACGCTGCCAAGAATCCTATCCTTAATCCTGTACTCAGCTTTCAAATTCGACCTTCCAAAATGCATCACCTCGCATTTATCAAGGTTGAACTCCATCTGCCACCTCTCAGCCCATCTCTGCATCCTGTCAATGTCCCGCTGCAGCCTACAGCAGCCCTCTACACTGTCAACGACACCTCCGACCTTTGTGTCGTCTGCAAACTTGCTGACCCATCCTTCAATTCCCTCGTCCAAGTCATTAATAAAAATTACAAACAGTAGAGGCCCAAGGACAGAGCCCTGTGGAACTCCATTCACCACTGACTTCCAGGCAGAATCTTTTCCTTCTACTACCACTCGCTGTCTTCTGTTGGCCAGCCAATTCTGTATCCAAGCAGCTAAGTTCCCCTGTATCCCATTCCTCCTGACCTTCTGAATGAGCCTACCATGGGGAACCTTATCAAATGCCTTACTGAAGTCCATATACACCACATCCACAGCTCGACCCTCATCAACTTTTCTAGTCACATCCTCAAAACCTCGATAAGGTTTGTAAGGCATGACCTACCCCTCACAAAGCCGTGTTGACTGTATTTGATCAAGCCATGCTCTTCCAGATGGTCATAAATCTTATCCCTCAGAATCCTTTCTAACAACTTGCAGACGACAGACGTGAGACTTACCGGTCTATAATTGCCAGGGATTTCCCTATTTCCTTTCTTGAAGAGACGAATTACATTTGCCTCTCTCCAGTCCTCAGGTACGACTCCAGTGGAGAGCGAGGATGCAAAGATCTTCGCAAGTGGCGAAGCAATTGCATTTCTCGCTTCCCAAAGCAGCCGAGGACAAATCTGATCCGGGCCTGGCGACTTGTCAATCTTAATGTTTGACAAAATTTTCAGCACATCAGCTTCGTCTATCTCTATCCATTCCAGCATGCACACCTGCTCTTCAAAGGTTTCATTCACTACAAAGTTGGTTTCTTTCGTAAAGACAGAAGCAAAAAACTCATTTAGGGCTTCCCCTACCTCCTCAGGCTCCACACACAAGTTCCCTCTGCCATCCCTGATCGGCCCTATGACGCAGGCAAAACTCTATCTCTGCAGGAAGCATGATGCTGTGTTCTCAAACTTACCTGCCTTTTTGTCATATAATATTGTCTTTTTAGGACAGAAGTGGCTTTTTTTTGTTTGCTTTGACTTGTGCACATACTTTCTATGCATGTTAAAATTCTACACCTTTTCAGTTCACTGCAGTGCTGCATAATGAAGACTTGGAACAATTTTTTTTTTATAAAGTAGAAAATCAGTGTGGTTTGTTTTCCAAAATGTGATGTGTAAGTGCAACACTTAACAGTGTGTTCATCAAACTATTGTTTCCTTTGATCTTTGTGTTGCAGAAATTTCTAGAATCATTTCATCTCTATTTTTCTTGATATATTTCGCAGCTTTCCTGGAGCAAGTCTGGTTTCCTTCGGATGAGACGACTTTCAGACATACTCCCTTTATTATGAGATTTAATTGCGGTAAAATGAGGAGGATTTTTATTCACTGAGACACACATGGCTATATGTTTAAAGCATTGGAAAATGCGTTCTGTTCGGACTGTCATGTTATCTGGTGTTTGTACCAGGCTTTCCGATTAAATGCAAGTGATTAAGGATGCTAATGATGCCACATGTTATTACAAGAGGAAATGAACATACAAGTCAGGATTTTATGCCACATTTATACATAGCATATACCATGCAGCATGGATGCAGTGACTGAGTGAAATGGGATGCAGTGACTGAGTGAAATGGGATGCAGTGACTGAGTGAAATGGGATGCAGTGACTGAGTGAAATAGGGATGCAGTGTCGGAGGGAAATCGGGATGCAGTGACTGAGACAAATGGGATGCACTGACAGATGGAAATGGGATACAGTGCCTCAGTGAAATGCTCACAACGAATTGTCCCCTCCAGTCCTGACCCGCTCTCAGCAACTTGCCCCCTCCGTCCTGCCCCGCTCACAGCGACTTTCCCCATCCGTCCTGACCCGCTGACAGCGAATTGTCCCCTCCGTTCTGACCCACTCGCAGCGACCTGCCCCTACAGTCGTGACCCGCTCACACCGACTAGCGCCTGCAGTCCTGACCCGCTCACACCGACGAGCGCCTGCAGTCCTGACCCGCTCACAGTGACTCGCCCCTGCAGTCCTGACCTGCTCACAGCGACTTCTCTCTGCAGACCTGACCCACTCACAGCGAATTACCCCTGCAGTCCTGACCCGCTCATTGCGACTTGCCCCTGCAGTCCTGACCCCCTCTCAGCGACTCGCCCCTTCAGTCCTGTCCCAATCACAAGGACTTGCCCTCTCCATCCTTACCCGCTCACAGCGACTTGCCCCCTCAGTCCTCAGCCCCTCACAGCGACTTGCCACCTCAGTCTTGACCCACTCACAGCGACCTCCCCCCTCTGTCCTGACCCCCTCACAGCAACCTGCCCCCTCCGTGCTGACCCCCTCACAGCAACCTGCCCCCTTCGTGCTGACCCGCTCACAGTGACTTGCCCCTGCAGTCCTGGCCCCGACACAGTGACCTGCCCCCTCACTCCTGACCCGCTCAACATTGAGGAAACCAAGCAGAGGCTTGGGGACCGCTTTGCAGAACACCTCCAAACGGTTCGCAACAAACAACTGCACCTCCCAGTCGCGAACCATTTTAACTCCCCCTCCCATTCCTTGGACGACATGTCCATCATGGGCCTCCTGCAGTGCCACAATAATGCCACCCGAAGGTTGCAAGAACAGCAACTCATAATCCGCTTTGGAACCCTGCAACCCAATGGTATCAATGTGGACTTCACAAGCTTCAAAAACTCCCCCTCCCCAACTGCATCCCAAAACCAGCCCAGTTCTTCCCCTCCCGCGACTGCATCACAAAACCAGCCCAGCCATTCCCTTCCCCCGACACCAGCCCAGCCGTTCCCTTCCCCCGACTGCTTCCCAAAACCAGCCCAGCCTGTCTCCGCCTCCTTAACCTGTTGTTCCTCTCACCCATCCCTTCCTCCCACCTCAAGCCACACCTCCATTTCCTACCTACCACCTCATCCTGCCTCCTTGACCTGTCCATCTTCCCTGGACTGAACTATCCCCTCCCTACCTACTCACCTGTACTCTCCTCTCTACCTATCTTGTTTTCTCTCCATCTTCGGTCCGCATCCCCCCCTCTCCCTATTTATTCCAGTTCCCTCTCCCATCCCCGTCTCTGATGAAGGGTCCAGGCCCGAAATGTCAGCTTTTTTGCTCCTGAGATGCTGCTTGGCCTGCTGTGTTCATCCAGCTCCGCACTTTGTTATCTTGGATTCTCCAGCATCTGCAGTTCCCATTATCAGTGGCATTTTCCTCTTCATCAAAGTTTGTGCAAAAGCAACACGATATGGGGCGACACGGTAGCTCAGCGGTTAGCACTGCAGCCTCACAGCACTGGGGACCCAGGTTCAATTCCAGCCTCAGGCAACTGTCTGTGTGGAATTTGCACCTTGTCCCTGTGTCTGCGTGGGTTTCCTCCAGGTGTTTCAGTCTCGTCCCACAGTCCAAAGATGTGCACGCTAGGTGGATTGGCCTTGCTAAATTGCCCATAGTGTTCAGGGGCGTGGGTCTGGATGGGATGCTCCAAGGTTTGGTGTGCACTTGTGGGGCCAAAGGGCCTGTTTCCACACTGTAGGGAATCTAAACAATCCTGTTCCGACACCTCCATGTTATAACCCTGCTGATCACTGCACACAGAGATGTTTGATAACAAAAGGATAACAATAATATTCAAACCCAGTGCTGGAAATGTAATTTAAATGAGTATTTGAAATACAGAGGCCAGTGTCGATCTTCAATTCAACTTTTATTTACAAATGATCTGTCTTCAACTTTAGCACTGCCTCATTCAGAGATAGTTGCCAGGGTGTCAGCGTCTCTGACCCTCACACTTCTTATCTGTCAGCCAGGGCTCCCTGATTTGGGCTGTTCATATGGAGCAATCAGTCAACTCTCATTCTGAGAGGTTCAACTGGCCGACCTGGTCACAAACCAGTGCGGTGTGTTCATCGAAAATCAAACATGTACTAGAAAGGTACCATTACATACTAGTGTAAAGGAAGGCATGACGCTAAACTGGGGAGAGAAGGGAACTGCTAATTGGGGGTGGCCCAGAGAGTAGAAGAAAATCGAATGGGAAGATGACCATTTGAGACTGAGGGAGAGAGATGTAATTGCCTGAATGAGGCATTGCAATTGCGAAATGGATTTTTGTGTGTACACCATGTTCAGTTTCCCCGATCTGTGCTCCTCTTTAAATCATTAGTATCTGAAATTTCTGTATCATTTCCAAATGCTCTGTCTCTAATGTTATGCTGTTGGAATTGGTTGAACTGCAGAGATATCATTTATTTGCACAAATGTGTTCAGTGAAATGAGTTGCATGCTATATATGTATTATTCTTCCTGATTCTATTGTACGCATACAAATTAAAGTTAGTTCCACTTTTGAAGAACAAACTGTTTTTAGATGTATGATGTATCTCATTTGCCTGCCACTTAGTCTTGTTGATGAGTTGTGTTTCTGTTTTGTGAAGAAATATGAATGAGCTGGACCACTAATGGCAATGCCCAATGTGGTGATGTTCCAACATTGCAGCTGGAAGGTGGGGCGGGGAGGGGGATGGGTTTCACAGAACTATTGCAGACGGAAATGGAGAGACAGGTGATGTATGTGGCAGCACCGAGACAGTGAGGAGAATGAAATGCAGCCTGAAGGGGAATCTGGCTGTATTCTCAAAGGCACGGGCTGAATGGAAGAGGACAGAGGATTCACTGAGAGGAACAGAAGATCAGACTAGACTGATTGTGAAACAGGCAATAATCATTGGCAAGTTACTGATAGGAGGGTGAATCAATCGGGCTCACTTTAAGACTGTTTACAGTTACCATATAGTTTCTGGGAGATGTGCAGATCAGGCCAGGCTCATATAGAAACGCTTCCCCGAGTAATTAACATGGAGACCCCACTGGGAAAGAGTGAGGGGTTGGCCGTCCTGCTTCCACTGCTGCTGGTCATGTCCAGGCCAGTCACTCTGGCCAGAGACTTCAGCTGCATCATCGGCACGAATGAACAATATGGAGGGTATGACAGTGAACTGGACTCGACGTCCAGATTTCTGATGGAAACGGTTGAAGTTGCCAAGCTGCATAACATCTTCAGCACCCCTGCAGACTGAGCACAGAGTAGAAACACCTGGTCATAGCCAGATGTGTCTATACACCCATTGGACAGATTTCCTGTTTGCGCCCACACGTCCTCGATCATATCCATTGAAGTCAAGCCGGTGTTCTTCTCTGACTACTGCCTCCTGCTGGCTGACTGTCACCTACAGGATGACCAGTGGGCTGGCAAGGGAACATGGAAGCTGAATGTGAAACTGTTGACCCCAGAAAAATCATTAAGAAGCTCAAAAGAGAGCACACAGGTTGGAGAAGGATGAAGACCCTTTTTGCACTTGGTGGGAGGCAGTCAAAGGGAACATCAAGAAGTTCTTTGTCCTGAAAAGTGTTCAGAAGATGAGAGAGAGTTGGGCAAAACTGTTCAAACTCCAGAAACCCGTGCAAAACCTACTCTTACTACAGACAATCGGGTCAATGTCGCCGAGGAGCCCCAGGAGGTGTCGAGGCAGCAAGCCCCACTCTCTGCCTCGGAGGCCTCCAAGATAATCTTGCTGTTCAGGGTCTGCACTGTGCAGCAAGAGATCATAACAGTCAGAGACAGACAGCACTTAAACAGACCGTTTGGTCCAACTTGTTCATGCTGACTCGATATCCTAAATAAATGTAGTCCCATTTGCCAGGATTTGGCCCATATCCCTCTAAACTCTTCCTATTCATTTTCCCATTCAGATGGCTTTTAAATGTTGAAATTGTACCAGCTTCTCGTCCCCTCTCTTGCAGCTCATTGCACGCATGCACCACCCTCTGCATGAAAATAATGTACCTGAAATCCCTTTTAGATCTTTCCCCTGTCACTTTAAACCTATGCCCTTCAGTTATGGACTCTCCCACCCCAGGGAAAAGACAATGTCTATAAACCCTATCCATGCCTCTCATGCGGTTACCAATCTCTATCAGGTCATCCCTCAGCCTTTGATGCTCCAGGGAAAATAGCCCCAGTCTGTTCAGCCTCGTCCTTTAGCTTTAACCCTCCAACCCAGTCACCATCCTTGTAAATCTTTTCTGAATCCTTTCCGGTTTCACAACATCTTTCCGACAGCAGGGAGACTGGAATTAGAAACAGTATTCCAATGGAGGCCTAATCAGTGTCCTTTACAGCTGCATGTGACCGAATGAGATGTGTTCACATTCCTTCTTGAAGAGGCTAAAGGAGAGCCTTGTGCTCAGTAGCCTGAAGGATGAACAGAGCTCGATAAGTTTGTCTCAATCTGACATCCTGAAGCTCAGCAAATCCTTTTAAGCCAGTCCCTATGACACTATGCCCACAGACAGTGCCGTGACTCCCAGTCATTCCTGTCCTCGATCCTGGGGGTCTTTGACAACACCAAGCAGGGGAGCCTGGACTGACCATTATCTCTGGATGAGCTGGGGAAGGCCTTCGAGTCCTTAGAAAAGAATAAAACTGTGGGAGGTGATGCCTTTCCAGCTGAGTTGTATTCAGCTCTTTGGGGGTTGAGTGGCCAGGGCCTGCTGGAGCTTGGTGTTGTCAGGATGTCAGATTGAGACAAACGTATCGAGCTCTGCTCATCCTTCAGGCTGCTGGAGCTGTACGACAGTATGCTTCTGTCAGGTACTATGCGCAAATCCATGAGGAATGGTATCATCACCCTGACCTACAAGTGGAAGGGAGTGAGGGAGGAAGTTAGAAATCAGCGACCAAGATAATTGGCGAATGTAGCCTACAAAATCCTGTCTCAGTCATGTGTAACTGGGTCAGGTCTGCTCTGCGATTGGTGATTGACCCTGACCAAACCTGTGCTGCAGCGGACAGGACGATCTCTGAGAGCCTCGCTCTCCTAGGGATACGATCACTAGCAGGCAGAACAGAGGGGTGGATACCTGCCTCATCAGCCTGGACCAAGAGAAGGCCTTTGGCAGGATATTGCATACCAACATGTGGGATGTGCTTTATAAAATGGGCTTTGGGGAGAGAATCTGCAATTGGGCCCGACAGATCTACACCGACATCATTCGCGCAGTCTCAATCTGCGTATGGGAATCACAGAGCTTACCCATCAGATCCAGGGTCTGGCAGGGCTGCCCACTCTATCGAGCCCTTTGCTGAGTCCATCAGTAAGGATGTGAGCCTGAGAGGTGTGATTATTCCAGGTAGAGCGGGCCTGCAGGTCAAAGCGTCCCTGTAAGATAACGATGTCACCAATCTCTGCTCAGCCCCAGTGTCAGTGCGCAGGTTCATGAGCAGCTGTGACCCTTTCAAACTGGCCTCGGGAGCCACGGTCAATCGAGACAAGAGTGAGGCCATGTTCTTTGGGATCTGGCCTGAATGATCCTTCATTCCCTTCGCCGTCAGGGCAGATTACCCAAAAGTGCTGGGCACACAGTTCAGAGAGCCTGGGGCGTGCAGAAAGCCTTGGGAGGTGAGGGGTAGGTCATGCCATACAAACCTTATCGAGTTTTTTGAGGATGTGACTAGAAAGGTTGATGAGGGTCGAGCTGTGGATGTGGTGTATGTGGACTTCAGTAAGGCATTTGATAAGGTTCCCCATGGTAGGCTCATTCAGAAGGTCAGGAGGAATGGGATACAGGGAAACTTAGCTGCTTGGATACAGAATTGGCTGGCCAACAGAAGACAGCAAGTGGTAGTGGAAGGAAAATATTCTGCCTGGAAGTCAGTGGTGAGTGGAGTTCCACAGGGCTCTGTCCTTGGGCCTCTACTGTTTGTAATTTTTATTAATGACTTGGACGAGGGAATTGAAGGATGGGTCAGCAAGTTTGCAGACGACACAAAGGTCGGAGGTGTCGTTGACAGTGTAGAGGGCTGCTGTAGGCTGCAGCGGGACATTGACAGGATGCAGAGATGGGCCGAGAGGTGGCAGATGGAGTTCAACCTTGATAAATGCGAGGTGATGCATTTTGGAAGGTCGAATTTGAAAGCTGAGAACAGGATTAAGGATAGGATTCTTGGCAGCGTGGAGGAACAGAGGGATCTTGGTGTGCAGATACATAGATCCCTTAAAATGGCCACCCAAGTGGACAGGGGGGTTGTTAAGAAAGCATATGGTGTTTTGGCTTTCATTAACAGGGGGATTGAGTTTAAGAGTCGTGAGATCTTGTTGCAGCTCTATAAAACTTTGGTTAGACCGCACTTGGAATACTGCGTCCAGTTCTGGGCGCCCTATTATAGGAAAGATGTGGATGCTTTGGAAAGGGTTCAGAGGAGGTTTACGAGGATGCTGCCTGGACTGGAGGGCTTATCTTATGAAGAGAGGTTGACTGAGCTCGGTCTCTTTTCATTGGAGAAAAGGAGGAGGAGAGGGGACCTAATTGAGGTATACAAGATAATGAGAGGCATAGATAGAGTTGATAGCCAGAGACTATTTCCCAGGGCAGAAATGGCTAGCACGAGGGATCATAGTTTTAAGCTGGTTGGTGGAAAGTATCGAGGGGATGTCAGAGGCAGGTTCTTTACGCAGAGAGTTGTGAGAGCATGGAATGCGTTGCCAGCAGCAGTTGTGGAAGCAAGGTCATTGGGGTCATTTAAGAGAATGCTGGACATGTATATGGTCACAGAAATTTGAGGGTGCATACATGAGGATCAATGGTCGGCACAACATTGTGGGCTGAAGGGCCTGTTCTGTGCTGTACTGTTCTATGTTCTATGTTCTAGGTGCACATTGTGGGTAAAATCCTGGTCATCAGGTGTGAGGCACTCTCTCTGTTGTTGTGCATGGCACAGTTCTGGCCCATCACCCACACTGCACTGTTTCCCTCATCCGAGCCATCTTCCATTCCTACTGGAAGCCTAAGATAGACCGTGTCTGAAACAACTCCATGTACTAAGCTCTGGCTAAGTGGGGGAAGAACGTACCCAATGTCACCCTCATCCTGATGTCCACCTTGTTGTGCATTAAGCTGTGTGTAGACTCTCAGTACGTAAAGACCAAGTGTCACTATGTCCTGAGGTCCGACCTGATCCCAGTGTTGCGAACGAAGGGACTGGCCTCTCTGCCACGGAAAGCTCCAAGTAGTTGGACCGTTCTATAACATATATCCTTTGTTGTGAAATTTGCAAAGAAACAAACGTCTGACCGCCAGTCCATCAGGTCGTGGTCAGCACGCAGCATGCTCGAGACCCTGTGGGAAAAGGAGAGGCTGGATCCTGTCGTGTAGTTCCCAGAGCAGACTGACAAAGTCATTTGGTACAATGTGTCATCATCAGAACTTTCCAACAAACAACAAAACATAGATTGGCGGGTGGTGAGAATCCTGTCAGATTGTTTATGCACACCTTGTTGGCCTGTGCCACAGTACACTGCCCTGGAAGTGGCTGTGGGTGAAACCCGAAACATCAGCTTTCCTGCTGCTCTGATGCTGCCTGTCGTGCTGTGTTCATCCAGCCCACACCTAGTTATCGCAGACTCCAGCATCAGCAGTTCCTACTCTCTCTCGGCTCAGTGTGAGACCTTTTACAGTTACCGTATAGTTACAGGGAGTGTGTGGATGAGGCCAGGCTCAATGTTTACCTTCAGCAAAAAGTTATTGGGAGGTGCACGGATGAGGACAGACTTGCTGTGAGACTGTTCACAGT
Organism: Stegostoma tigrinum; assembly: GCF_030684315.1. NCBI lineage: Eukaryota > Metazoa > Chordata > Chondrichthyes > Orectolobiformes > Stegostomatidae > Stegostoma > Stegostoma tigrinum. Next base: position 197,307 of record NW_026728121.1, on the reverse strand, counting down.
CACCGTATAGTAAGTCGGAAGCATGGAGATGAGGCCAGGCCCACTGTGATACTGTTTACAATCACTGTTTAGTTTCTGGGAGGAGTGTAAATAAGACCATGCTCGGTGTGAGACTGTTTTGTGTCCCTGTATAATTACTGGAGGTGTGTCAATGAGGTGAGGGCAATTGTCAGACCGTTTACAGTCAAGTAGGACTTCCTGTGAGTTGTGCGAATGAGGCCAGGGCCACTGTGAGACCATTTACAGTCACCGCATCATGACGCGGAAGCGTGTAGATGCTGCCAGGCTCCCTGTCAGTAGCCAGGTGGTGTGTCCACGAGGCATAACTGGGATGCACTAAAAGCTTGGGGCATAACTGGGACGATGGGGCTGCTGCTGCCGAGGCACAGTCGGGAAGGACCACTGTCTGAGGTTTTCCTGCTGAAGGTAAATGAGGGTCCATTCAGTTATCGGACCCTCCCCGTGTCTCACATGTATGTAAATATTTTTGTTGTATGTCTAAGAGAGGTCTTTGGTTCATTGGGTGGAGCCAAAGTCCAATGCTTTATTTGTTTATTTGATATGCAGCTGGACAGAACGCAACTGCAGTTGTGACATTGCACAGAAACAAAGAGATTTCTTGTGAAAAAGGTGTATTTTTCAAATCAGAAATGTGACTGGGAGGAGTGTGGATGAGCCCAGGCTCACTGTGGGTCTGGTTACGGTCACCACATTGTCACTAAGATGTGTGTATATGAGGCATGGCTGGCTGTGAGACTGTGAAAAATCACTGTAATTAATAAGAGTTTGTTTCTTCAATTATTTGTTGGATGTGTGTGTCACTGACTGGTCCAGCATTTATTGCCCATCCCTAATTGCCCTGGAGATGTTGGTGGTGAGCTGCCTCCTCGAACCGCTGCAGTTCGCCTGTTGTGGGTTGCCCCCACAGTGCCATGAGGGAGGGAATTCCCATCTTTTGAACAGTCGCAGTGAAGGATTCCGGATATATTTCTAAATCAGAATCACGAGTGGCTTGGAGTGGGATTGAAGGAGGTGTTCCCGTGTACTTGATGCCCTTGTCCTTCGAGATGGAAGCTGTCATGGGTTTGGAAGGGACTGCATGAGGAGCTTTGGCGAATTTCTGCCGTGCATCTTGTGGATCGTACACAGTGCTGCTGAGGCCGCTCATCATTGGTGGTGGAGGGAGTGGATGATTGTCGATATCGTGTCAGTCAACTGGGCTGCTTTGTCCTGGATGGAGTCAAGCTTCTTGCATGTTGTTACAGATGCAGCCATCCTGGAAAATGGGGAGCGTTCCATCACAGTCCTGACTTATGCCTTGTAGACAGTGGACACGTTCTGGGGAATCAGGAGGTGGGTTAGCCGCCGCAGCATTCCTCACCTCTGACCTGCTCTTGTAGTCACTGTGTTTGTGTGGTGCGTCTGGTTCAGTTTTTGTTCAAAGCTCACCCCCACGACGGTGACAGTGTGGGATGCAGTGAATGTAACAAATTGTTTGTCAAGGGGTGGTTGTCTCTTGTTGGTGACGGTCATTGCCTGGTATTTCTGTGGTGTGAATGTAACTTCCACTTGTCTGACCAAGCCTGGGTATTGCCCAGATCTAGTTGCATTTGGACAAGGACTGCTTTAGGATCTGAGGAATCATGAATGATGCTGAACATTGTGCAATCATCAGGAACATCCCAACTTCTGGCCTTATGATGAACGCAAGTTCATTGATGAAGCAGCTGAAGATGGTTATATCGGACACTGCCACGAGAAACTCCTGCAGGGATCCCCTGGAGCGAAGATATCTGACCTCCAATAAGATCGTTCATTTTTCTGCGTGCCAGGTATGACTCCAGCAAGTGGAGAATTTGTCCCCTTATACCCATTGAGTCCAGTTTTGCTCGGGCTTCTTGATGCCACACTTGGTCAAATGTAGTCTTGTTGTAAAGGGCTGGAGCTCTCACTTCCTCTCTGGAATGCAGCTGTATTGTCCATGTTTGAACCAAGGCTGTAATGAGGTCAGGAGCTGAGCTGCCCTGACGTAACCCAAACTGGCCGTCGCTGAGCATGTGCTGCCTGATAACAATGTTACTGACACCTTCTATCACTTTCCTGATGATTGAGTACAGCCTGATAGGGCAGTATATGGCCAGGTTGGATTTGTCCGATGTTTTAAATACAGCACATACGTGGGCAATTTTCCACATTGTCGGGTCGATACCAGTGTTGAAACTGCACTGCAACAGCTTGGCACGGGGAGCGGCACGTTCTGGAGCACAAGTCTTCAGTATTATTGCCAGAATATTGTCAGGGCCTGTGACCTTTGCAGTATCCAGTGTCTGCAAGTGTTTCCTGACATCACGTGGGGTGAATTGAATTTCCTGAAGACCGGTATCTGTGATGCTGGCGGAGCCCGAGATGAATCATCCACTTGGCCCTTCTGGCTGAAGATTGCTATGAATACTTCAGCCTTATCTTTTGCACTGATGTGCTGGGCTCTTCCATCATTGAGGATGGGGATATGTGTAGAGTCTTCACGTCCAATCAGTTGTTTAATTGTGCACCACAGTAAATGACGAGATGTGGCAGGACTGCAGAGCTCAGATTTGATCTATTGATGGTGGGATCACTTTGCTGTGTCTATCACTTGCTGGCTATGCTGTTTGGCGGCTTCACCAGGTTTCTTTATTTATTCATTCACAGGACAAGGGCATCATAGAATAGAATCAGAGAATCCCTACAGTGTTTTGGTATTTCCAGGGGGTCCCGGGAGGGGTGGTGTATCGGTATTTCCAGGGGGTCTCAGGGAGTATGTCAAGACTTACAGTGGGTCGCAGGGAGTTTGTCTGTACAGGGATCTGGGGCTGTGTGTCCGTATTTCGAGGAGCTCCTGGGGAATGTGTCAGTGTTTAGAGGGGACCCTGGGAAATGTGTCATTATTTCCAGGGAGTCCCAGGGAGTTTCTCAGTACTAAAAGCGGGGACAGGGAATGTGTCAATATTTGCAGCTGGTCCCGGGGAATATATCAGTATTTACAAAGGGTCCTGGGGAGTGTGGCAGTATTTTCAGGGGTTCTCTGGGACTTGGCCAGTATTTAAAGGGTGTCGAGGGAATATGTCAGTATTTAGAGGGCTTCCCGAGGAGTGTGACAGAATTTACAGGGGTCCCGGTGATTGCATCAGTATTTGCAGGGTGTCCCAGGGAGAGTATCGGTATCCGGGGGTGGAGTGTGTCAGTGTTTACGGGAGTTCCGGGCTGTGTATCGGTATTTACAGGGGGAATGGGGAATGTGTAATTATTTCCAGGGGGTCCTGGGAGTTTATCAGTGTTTACGGGGGTTCCAGGGAATGTGACAGTAGTTACAGTGTGTCGTGAGGTGTGTGTCGGTATTTACGGGATATCCCAGTATTTGTGGTTAGTTGCGCAGAGTGTGTCTATACGTACAAGGGTCCGGGTATGTGTGTCAGTATACAGAGGAGGCCGAGGGAATTTTTCAGTGTATAAAGCGGGCCCTGGGAAATGTGTCAGCGTTTACAGAGGGTCCCTGGGAGTGTGGTGGCATTTTCAGGGATTCTCAGGTACTATGTCAGTATTTACAGGGAGTCCTGCGGAGCGTGTCAGAATTTATAGGGGCTCGGTGCATACTGACACACTCCCCTGGAATCCCTGTAAACACTGGCACACTCCCTGGGACCACCTTGAAATACTGTAGCTCTCCCTAACACTCGCTGAAAAAACAAAGTCCACGGGCCCCCCTGGAACTACTGACGCTCTCCCCAAGTCTCCCTGTCAATCCTGACACAATCCCTGAGATGCCCTGTAAATACTGACCCTCCATGGGACCGCCTGTAACTACTGACACACTCCCGGGAGCACCTGTAAATAATTACAAATTCCCCGGAACACCCTGTAAATACTGACACTCTCACCAAGAGCCCCTGTCAATACTGACACAGTCCCTGAACCCCTGTAGGTCGCGGGAATTTTTCAGTATTTAAAGGAGGCCCCGGGAAATGCGTCAGTCTTTGCAGAGGGTCCCAGGGACTGTCAGTATTTTCAGGATTTGCTGGGACTGTGTCAATATTTACAGGGGGTCCCACGGAGTGTGTCAGTTTTACAGGTGATTTCAGGGGCTTTGTCAGTATTTCCAGGGGGTCACACAGATGTGTCAATATTTACAGTGTGTCCCCGGGGACTCTGTTGGTCTTGACAGGGGATTACCAGGTCGTGTGTCAATATTTACAGGGTGTCACAGGTTGTGTGTGTGTGTCAATATTTACAGGGTGTCCCTGTGTATGTGTGTGTGTGTGTGTGTGTGTGTGTGGGTATTTACAAAGAGTCCCTGGGGAGTGTGTCAGTGTTCATTGTGAGTCCAGGAGAGACTGTCAGTATTTATAGGACGTCCAGGGAGACTGTCAGTCTTTACAGGGGGTCCTCAGGAGTTTGTCAGAGGGTGAACGCTGAGGCAGCGCCTCATTATGCAGGTGTCAGAATTCAGATAGTGTCCCTTGATGAGAGGGTCAGTACTGAGGTATTGCAGCTCTGTGAGCAGGTCAGTTCTTAACCAGTGTCTCGTTGTCAAGTGGTCAGTCCTGAGGCAGTGACTCCATGCTGGATGGTCAGTGTTGAGGAAGTGCCTCATTGTTAGAGGAACATTACGGAGGGTAAGTCTCAAGGTAATGGTGACAGAGCTGAGACAGAGCCACATGATCAGAGATTCAGGGCTAAGGGATTGACTCAATCACAGCATTGTCTTGAGGCAGTCCCTCTTTGTGAGAGGTTTAGTTCTGATGGAGCGCATTTGTCAGAGGCGATCCATACTGATCCAGTGCCTCATTGTCGTGGGGTCAGACTGAGAGGCTGCTAAACAATTATCAAGTCAGTTGTGACATATTACAGTTCTATCCTGGGGTCAGTCCTGACAGAGTGCCTCATTGCCAGAGTATCAGTCCTGAGGTATTGAAGCGCTGTCTGAGCATCAGGGGTAGGGAGTGCCTCATTGTCACAGCGTCAGAAATGTGGGAGTGCGTTATTGTCAAAGGGTCAATGCTGAGGGAGTGCTGCCATTTAAGGGGGACAGAATTAAGGAAGTTGCTCACATTTCAAGGGCCAGTACTGAAATAGTTTTGCACTGGGATGTCAGTGTGGAGGAAGGGCCTCAGAAGCAGCGGGTCAGTATGACGGTTTCCCTTATTGTCAGGGGGACAGTTCTGAGGCACTGACTCGTTGTCAGAGGGTCAGTACGGAGGTATTGAATCACTGTCAGCGTATCAGAACTGTGGGGCTGTTTTATTGTCACAGCGTCAAAACTGACGCAGTGCCTCATGAAAAATGGGTTCGAATTGCGAGAGACCCACACATTACACAATCAGTAATGATGTATTGCAGCATTGTGAGATGGTCAGAATGAGAGAGGGCCTCATTGTCACAGGGTCTGCACTGAGCGATTTCATCATTTTCAGGCACTCCGTACCGAGGCAGAGCCTCATTGTGATCGGGTCAGAATTGAGGGAGTGCCACTTGATTACGGGGGCAATACTGAGGTCTTGCAGTTCTGTCAGGTGGTCAAATCTGATGGAGCTCCTCATTGTCAGGAGATCAGCACTGTCAGAGCAGAAGGGCTGAGGTGTTACAGGTCTATGAGAGGTCAGTACTACGGGAGTGCCTCATTATTAGAGGTCCAGTACCGAGGGAGTGCACAATCGTCAGACTGTCAGTACTGAGGGAATGCCTGATTGTTCAAAGGGTCAGTACACAAGGAATGTCTCAATGTAATGTATGATTAGAGATGCAGTGCTGAAGGAGTGCCTCATTCTCAGTGTCAGTTCTGAGGCAGGGTCACATTGCTGGAGGGTTGTTCTGACTTGGTGCATTAGTAACAGAGGGTCAATACTGAGGCAGCATCTCATTTTAGGGGCTTAGAATTCATGGGTGCTACATAATTAGGAGGTTAGCCCCGAGGTATTGCAGCTCAGGTGCGGTCATTAGTGAGGGGGGAGTGCAACATTGTCAGGGGTCAATTCTAAGGTGTCAGAAAAAGTCCTCCCAGAAACATCAGCAGGACTTGACAAAATCTGTACAAGTGAAGCAATGCCTGGCCCGTTAAATAAGAGCAGGTTTGTTGGAGCCGATATAAACGATAGACCTCAGTGTAATGGAGGAAGCATTGAGGGAGTCCTGTACTGATAATACAAGATAATAATTCATACATAATTGCAGCATTGTCAGAGGATCAGAACAGCCAGAGTGCATTATTATGAGAGACTGAACACAGAGGAGGAGCTTCATTGGAACGGGTTCAGAATTAATGGTGAGCATCACATTCACAAGGTCAGTACGGAAGTATTGCATTTCTATTGGAGGCTCAATACTGAAAAATTACCTCTGTGAGAAGTTAGTACTTTGTCAGCAGTGAGGAATTGTGGCATTGTCACTGTGTTGGTCTGAGAAAGTGCCTCTTTATCAGAGGGTCAGAATTGATGGGAGTGCTACATGATTAGATGCTCAGGACTAACAGATTGCAGGACTGTCGGCGGGTCAGATCTGTGGGAGTGATCATTGTGAGATGGTCGCTGATGTCCAACCCTAAAACATAGAGCGCCCTGTAAATAACTCCTTAAAAAAAAGGCCCCTTTCACTAAACCCGAAAACAGAGCCCCCGTATCTAAGTCCGAACACACAGAACCCACTAAATTACTCCTAAAACACGAAGCTCACTGTGAATAAACCCCAAACACAGATGGCCCTGTAAATGAACACTAAAGAATAGAGCCTCCTAAAACAAACAGCACCCGTGAAATAAAGCCGAAAACACAGGAACCCCAGTGTATAAACCCTGACATTCAGAGCCCCCTGTAGATAAACACTAAAAAAAAGTAAAAACTAAAAGGAACTGTGGATACAGTAAAATCAGGAACAAAAACAAAATTGCTGGAAAAGCTCAGCCCTCACGCTAGCCCAATCCGGCACTCAGCAGAGCCTCAGGCCCAAACTAAACCAAGCTTCAGCCGCACTCCTCGCCCTCACACACGGAGCCGCCTGCACAGAGACCCTCAAACGCCTTTCTCTCATCCGGAAAAAGCGGGCTTCACTGTAAATAACCCCTAAAACACAGAGTCCTGTTTAATCAAACTTCTACAATATCAACTTCACCCCCTGTAATTCTACGCTCAAATACAGAGACCCCTTTAAATGAACACGAACACAGATCCCCCAGGAAGTAAAAGGTGAAATACCGGGCTCCTTCGAAACAAAGCCGAAGGCACAGAGCACCTGTCAATACACCCCAACATCGAGCCGACCTGTATATTATCCGTAAAACAGGGCCCCTTACAAATAAACCCTAAAAGACAGAGCTGGCTGTAAGTAAAGAGCCCCTTGTAAATAAATACCAAAACACACAGTAAAAACCGGAAGAACTGTGGATGCTGCAAATCAGGGAAAATATCCAAAGTTGCTGGAAAAGCTCAGCAAGTCTGACAGCATCTGTGAGGGAAAAGAAAGAGTTAACGTTTTGGGTCAGGTGATCCTTCCTCTGAACCTCTGGCTGGTGCGTCTTCAGTTATGCAGGGTAAATTGCTTTAAAATATCCTTTTTCTGTGAGGCTCTATAATATTATAATAGAAAAACATCAGAACTAAGCAGGAGTAGGCCATCCGGCCCCTCGAGACTGCCCCGCTGTTCAATAAGATCCTGGCTGATCTTTTTGAGACTCAGCTCCACTCACCCACTCGCTCACCATAAGCCTAAATTCCTTTCATGTTCATAACGTGATCTGGTCTTGCCTTAAACACATTCAGCGAGGTAGTTTCAACTGCTTCACTGGGCAGGGTATTTCACAGATTGACAACCCTTTGGGTGAAGAAGTTCCTCCTGTCCTCAGTCTGACATCTGCTTCCTTTTATTTTGAGCTATACCCGCCTCCTCCTCGTTTCACCTGCCAGTGGAAACAACCTCCCTGTCTCCACCTTATCTATTCCCTTCATAATCTTGTATGTTTCTATAAACTCTCCCCTCATTCTTCTGAATTCCACTGAGTATAATCCTTGCCAACTCAGTCTCTCCTCATATTCCAACCCTCTCAACTCTAGAATCAACCAAGTCAGTCTCCGCTGTGCCCCCTCCAGTGAGAGTATATCCCTTCTCAAGTCAGGAGACCAAAACTGCACACAGTAGTCCAGGTGGAGCTTCATCAGGACCCTATACAGCTGCAGCATAGCCTCCCTGTTTTTAAACTCCATCCTTCTCGCAATGACAGACAAAATTCTATTTGCCTTTATAATTACCTGCTGCAATGTTACTTTTAGCGATTCCTGCACAACGACACCCAAGTCACTTTGCACAGTAACATGCTGCAATGTTTTTACCATTTGAACCATAGCCTACTTTGTTGTTATTCCTATCAAAATGGATGACCTCACATTTATTGACATTGAACTCCATCTGCCAGACCATTGCCCACTCACTTAGACTGTATAACCATCTGCAGGCCTTCAGTTCTTCTGCACACTTTGCTCTACCGCTCATCTTAGTGTCATCTGCAAATGTTGACACACCACACTTCATCCCCGACTATAAATCATATGTATCAATTGTAAACAATTGCAGTCCCAACACTGATCCCTGAGACACACTACTAGCCACTGACCGCCAACCAGATAAACACTCATTTACCCCTACTCTTTGTTTTCTGCTAGTCAATCAATCCTCTGTCCATGCCAATACATTACCTGTAATGTCATGCAACTTTATCTCATGTCGCAGCCTTGGCATCTAGTCAAATGCCTTCTTGAAATCCAGATACATGATATCCACAGGTTCCCCATTGTCCACCATGCAAGTATGTCCTCAAAGAATTCCACCAAATTAATTAAACATGACCTCCCCTTCATGAGCCCATGCTGGCTGTTCCCAATGAGACAATTTATATCCAGTTGTCTTGCTATTATCTTCCTTAATGATGGATTCACGCATTCTCCCAACAACCGAAATTAAGCTAACTGACCTATAGTTACGTGCTTTTTGGAAAACAGCCAATGTGACACCACTGTTTAAAAAGGAAGTTTACAATCTGCGGGAACCAGCCCAGATTCCAGTGAATTTTGGTAAATAATTACTGGTGCAAGCCTCTTTACTATACTGTTGTACAAAAGGTCCTCTTTACCAATGCGCCCACAAGCACGACATATTAGCGCTCTCACGCTCTCATTCATTCATAACTTTACTGACCTCTTACTGGCATAGCTTGTTTAATATTACCGCATTTCATTCAAAAAATTGCCAGCTAGTCATACCTTTCACTATGAAAGGGAGGCTGAATTAAAATGCTCCTTCCACCCCATTTACAGCCCTTTCACAGTTTTAATCCTCACGGCTTTATTTTGCTGACAGCTGCAAAACGTGTGTCTACATCAGTGTCTATCCCTGAGTACATGTTAATTTTCTAACCTATTCAGAACAATACCATCGTGTCATCGTTTGAAGAAGCATAATATTAATCAGCCCTCAGCAACCGTCTCCCAGGACTTGAATAGCTTGCAGGATATCAGACAAGTTTTCTGCATTAGCAGAGATAGTAGGAACAGCAGATGCTGGAGAATCTGAGATAACAAGGTGTAGAGGTGGATGAACACAGCAGGGCAAGCATCAGAGGAGCAGGAAGATTGATGTTTCAGGCCTAGATGCTTCTTCAGAAATTGGGAAGGGGAAGGAGGTTCTGAGATAACGAGAGAGAGGGGGAGACGGATAGAAGATACATAGAGGAGAAGGTAGGTGGAGAGGAGACAGACAGGTCAAAGAGGTGGGGATGGAGCCAGTAAAGGTGAGGGTAGATGGGGATGTAGGAAGGAGCTGGGTCAGTCCAGGGAGGATGGACAGGTCAAGGGAGCGGGATGAGGTTAGTAGGTAGGAGACGGAGGTTGGGGCTTGAGGTAGGAGGAAGGACAAGGGTAGGGAGGCAAGGGCGAGCTGGGCTGGTTTTGGGATGCGGTGGGGGAGGAGAGATTTTGAAGCTTATGAAGCCCACATTGACACCATTGGGCCGCAGGGTTCCCAAGCGGAATATGAGATGCTGTTCCTGCAACCTTTGGGTGACATCGTTGTGGCACTGCAGGAGGCTCAAGATGGACATGTCGTCTGAGGAATGGGAGGGGGTGTTGAAACAGTTCGCGACTGGGAGGCGCAGTTGTTCAGTGCGAACTAAGTGTAGGTATTCTGCAAAGCGGTCCCCAAGCCTCCACTTGGTTTCCCCAATGTAGAGGATGCCACAACGCGAGCAGTGGATGCAGGAGACCACATTGGCAGATGTGCAAGTGAACATCTGCTTGAGGTGGAAAGTGTTCTTAGGGCCTGGGATGGGGAGTGAGGGGAGTGGTATAGGGGCAGGTGTAGCACTTCTTGCAGTTGCAGGGAACAATGTGCCAGCTGTATTGGGGCTGGAGGGGAGTGCGGAGCAGACAAGGCAGTCACAGAGACAGTGGTCCCTCCAGAAAGCAGATAAGGGTGGGGAGGGAGATATGTCTTTGGTGGAGTCGGATTGAAGATGATGGTTGGAGGATGATACGTTAGATCCAGAGGTTGGTGGCGTGGTACGTGAGGATGAGGGGGATTGTGTTTTGGTTGTTATTGCGGAGAGGGGGCATGAATTACGGGAAATGTGGGAGACGCGGTCAAGGGCGTTCTCGACCACTGTGGGAGTCGTGGGGAGGATTTGCGGTCCTTGAAATATTAGGAAACCTGAGATGTATTGGAGTGGAATGCCTCATCCTGGGAGCAGGTGTGGTGGAGGTGAAGGAATTGAGAACAGGGGATGTTATTTTTGCAGGAAGGTGGGTGGGAGGAGATGTATTCTAGGTAGCTGTGGGAGTCGGTGAAATAGATATCAGTTTCTAGGTGGTTGCCGGAGATGGAAACAGAGAGGTCCAGGAAGGTGAGACAGGTATTAGAAACAGTCCAGGTGAACAGGTATTAGAAATAGTCCAGGTGAACTTATGGTTGGAGTGGAAGGTGTTGGTGAAGTGGATGAACTGTTCAAGCTCCTGGTGGGAGCACGAGGCGACGCCGATACAGTCGTTAAGTTATTGAGGAAGAGGTGGGTTTCGGGCCAGTGTCGCTACGGAAGAGGGACTGTTCCATGCAACCCACAAAAAGGCAGGCATAGCTTGGGCCCATGCGATGTTTCTTGTGACTGCAGCCCCCTGGCGGCCCGCCCGTGGTGGTGCTCATCTTTGCTGCGATCTGCCGGCTCGGTCCCCGAAAGGCAGCATCGGTTCCCCATCTCCGCCCTCCCGACAAACCAACCCTTTAAAGGCGGAAGGCACCCACCCCTTATCATAAAGGTCAGGTTGCGGGGTGGGGGGGCACGGCGAGAGGGTGCCAGAGGCTGCTTTTATTTTGGCGCAACCCTAATCTGGGGGTTATCTAGCATTCCCGCACCCGCAGAAATAGGGATTATGGGTGCACACCGCTAATTTTGGATTCCTCTTTCGAATAAAAAGTAGAGGGGGAGTGTGAATAGGGTTTTGGGATGGGGGATGGGATAGGGTGTGGGGGTGGGGGTGGGGGTGTAGGTCGGGTTGGGGGAGAGGGGGAAGAAGGTGCCCCTCTCCTTCCATTTAAGGGTGCGTACCCACAATTTGGCCCCTTAGGCTCTTTCCTGTTCTGGTTAGGGTTAGGCCAATGGTGAAGGTTAGGGTTTGGGCTGAGGTTAGGGTGAGGGCTGATGCCTGGCACTCCCTCCATACTGACCCTCGAATATGTATGTATACCCTAAAACACAGAGTTTCCGGTAAATATGCCCTAAATCACAGAGTACCGTGTAAATCAGCCCAAAAAAGAGAGGGCCCTGAAGATAAGCCCTGTAACGCTGAGTTCACTGTAAATAAACCCTAAAACACAGATCACTGTAAACAAACCCAAAGACACAGAAAACCCTGTAAATAAACCATGAAATACAGAAAACCCTGTGAATAAACTCTAAAAACACAGATCTCACTGCAAATAAACCCTAAACACAGATCTCACTACCGACAAACCCTCAATCAGAGAGCTCCCTGTAAGTAAACCCTAACGCAAAGCTAGCTGTAAATAAACCCTAAAACACAGTGCCCTCTGTAAACAAGCTCTAAATCAGAGCTCACTGTAAATATTCCCTAAAACACGGAGATCACTGTAAAAAAGAAACTCAGAACAAAGAGCCACTCGTAAATTTTCCTAAAACACAGAGTCCCTTGTAAAAAGCCCGAAAACACAGAACCTCCTGTAAATAAAACCTAGAGCACAGAACCTTCTGTAAATAAACTATTAAACACAGTAACAAAGTTGCTGGAAAAGCTCAGCAGGTCTGACAGCATCTGTGGAGGAGAAAAATGAGTTAACTTTTCGAGCCTGGGTACCCTTCCATTCTGAGGAAGGGTTGCTGGACCTGAAAAGTTAACTCGTTTTTCTCCTCCACAGATGCTGCCAGACCTGCTGAGCTTTTCCAGCAACTTTGTTTTTGTTCCTGATTTACAGCATCCACAGTTCTTTTGGTTCTTATTAAACACAGAACCCACGTTAGATAAAACCTAAAGCACAGAGCTCAAGTACATAAAGTACATAACCATAAACGCACAGCCCCCAGTAAATAAGATTTAGGGCTGAGGCTAGGTTTCATGTTTATGCAAGTGTGAACATTAGGGCTGAGGCTAGGCTTAGGTTTAAAGCTGGTGTTATCTCTGAGGGTAGCGTGGAAGAAAGCAGCTTTGCATTCCCAGAGACAGAGCTGAGGGAGAGCATCTGTGTATTCCATAGGAGGCACGGGAACCATTGTAACCTCAACAGATCAAATAATATGACAGATTAGTTTACAATTAAAGATCATTGTGACTGTGGTCACAAGGTGAAGAGCTGGATGAGCGCAGCAGGAAAAGCAGCAACAGAGGAGCAGGAAAGCTGACGTTTCGGGCCGAGACCCTTCTTCAGAAATGGGGGAGGGGAAGGGGGTTGTGAAATAAATAGGGAGAGAGGAGAGGCCGATAGAAGACGGATAGAGGAGAAATTAAGTGGGAGGACGGGATAGGTGGGAGGAAGGACAGGTTAGGGAGGCAGGGACCAGCTGGGCTGGTTTTGGAATGCGGTCGGGGAGGGGAGATTTTGAAGTTTGTCAAGTCCACATTGACACCATTGGGGTACAGGGCCCCTAACCTGTCATTCCTCCCACCTCAAAACCCAGCCCCATCTCCTACCTACTAACCTCATCCTGCCCCCTTGGCCTGTCCATCCTCCCTGGACTGACCTATCTCCTCCCTAACTCCCACCTACATTCACCTTTACTGGCTCCATCCCTGCCTCTTTGGCTTGTCTGTCTCCTCTCCACCGATCTTCTCCTCTATCCATTTTCTGTCTGCCTCCCCCCTCTCCCTATTTATTTCAGATCCCCCTCCCCCTACCATTTCTGAAGAAGGGTCTCGCCCAAAACGCCAGCCTTCCTGCTCATTTGCTGCTGCTTGGCCTGCTGTGTTTATCCAGCTCTACACCTTGTTAACCATGTAAATATGCTCTCAAGCACAGACACCCCTTTAAATAAATCCTAAGAAGGGTCATTCAGGAAATAAAATGTAAAAGAAACCATAAAAGCCAGAGTCCCTGTAAATAAAGTGTAAAACATAGAGCTCCGAGTAAATAAATCCTGAAACACAGTGCCCCCTGCAAATCCTCCCTTAAACTAAGCCTCCTGCAAATAAACTCGCAGAGGCGACTGTAAACAAACCCCAAAACACAGGACCTCCAGTTAATAAAGCCTAAAACAGAAGGCCCACTGTAAATCAACATGAAAAAACACAGCTCCCACTGCAGCACTGCGAATTAGTCGGATTGAGTTAGTACCTCAGTCAGCAAGTCAGTTCTGAGGCAGGGCCTCTTTGTCAAAGAGTCAGATTTGAGGGAGTACCATTGGATGATGGTTATTGCAGCACTGTGAGAGTACTGGAGTGAGAGAGCACCTCACTGTCAGAGGGTCAGTACTGAGGGGGTACCTCACCGTCAGCGAATCAGTACTGAGGGAGTACGTCACTGTCAGACGGTCAGTACTGAGGGAGTGCCTCACTGTCAGAGAATCAGTACCGAGGGAGTACCTCACTGTCAGATGGTCACTACTAAGGGAGTACCTCACTGTCAGAGAATCAGTACTGTGGGAGTACCTCACTGTCAGAGGGTCAGCATTGAGGGAGTTCCTCACTGTCAGACAATCAGTACTGAGGGAGTACCTCACTGTCAGAGGGTCAGTACCGAGGCAGTACCTCACTGTCAGAGAATCAGTACTGAGGGAGAACCTCACTGTCAGAGGGTCACTACTGAGGGAGAACCTCACTGTCAGAGGGTCAGTACTGAGGGAGAACCTCACTGTCAGAGGGTCAGTACTGAGGGAGCACTTCATTGTCAGAGGGTCAGTACTGATGGAGGACCTCACTGTCAGCGAATCAGTACTGTTGTCATGTTCGTTTTCGGAGACCCTCACGGATTTGTTGCAATAACAAGACACTGACCTGTTTAGGAAAACACGAATCCTTTTATTACCAAGCAAGTACAAGCTGTGGAGAATCACAGTACTTAACCCGGCACAGAGCGCAGAGTCTCGCAGGTAATTCTCCCCGAGCAGCGGACAGTCCCCGCTCTTCATACTTTACAAAATACATGATACATAAAATAATTACACATTTTACAATGACATGATACCTAAAATAATTACTACAACAGACAAAGACAGGATACCAAACAATTATTACATCAAGAACGTGAAAGACCAGGATGTAGTCCCGAAGATAATAAAATGTGAGGCTGGATGAACACAGCACATCTCAGGATGCTGCTGGACTTGCTGTGTTCGTCCAGCCTCGCATTTTATTATCTTGGATTCTCCAGCATCTGCAGTTCCCATTTTCACAGGATATAGTATCGATTGCTCTTGAAGTGGCTGCTGATGGCATGAGGCGATTTCAAGTTGTTATCCGGACAGATTGTTCTAACCAGACACACTGGCAACTTGAAATCACAAATTCAGTGCCCTGGCCCCTTTGTCAGCGACAGAAATTGCATGCTTTAGAAGTTTCACACCTTTACAAATGTTCCCCACCGAACCCTATTTGACACAGTTTAATTCTAATTGTATTCAGTCAGGAAGCTTAAGACAGTGTCTGCATACCGATGTGTGGGAAGACAAAGAGTTACAAAAGTTTTACACTGAATTCCTAGCTGGGCAGGAAGCTTCAGGGCAGTGCCTGCATCCCTGTGCGTAGGCAGATAAAAGACTTTAATTTGTAGAAGTATAGAAATCAATGGGATGTTATACAATAACATCTCATTGTGAGAGTACCTCATGGTCAGAGGGTCAGTACCGTAGACGTGCAGTGTTGTCTGACTGCCAATCGGGTCAGGATTGAGGGCTCTTACAGGGACAGGACTGAGGTATTTGAAATAGGGCAATGACTGGTGTGGATCCTTTTTATTTTTTTAAAATTAGACGACACCAGAAAGATTATCAACCCGATGTGATTTGATTGGGCTGACAATCAGTTGATGACAGCAGAAAGGTCAGTGGCCTGATTACCGCGGCCGGGACTTGAGATTTCACTCTTGCCGACCTTCTCATTCTTCTCGCTCAATTTCACGGAAGAGCTGTTTTGAGAGAGAGTCGGAACTTTCTGAAAGTGATCGCGGGCCCTAGTCAATATGTATCTAACAGAGATGTGGTAAAGCAGAAACTTGTTTGATGTCCCGCCAGCTATTCAAGTCCTGGGAGACGTTTGTTGAGGGCTGATTAATATTATAATTATTCATAGTTTCGGGTGACACGATGGATGGGAAGATATTGTTCTGAATAGATTAGAAAATTAACATAGTCAGGGATTGACTCTGATGTAGACACAGGTTTGGACACTGTCAGCAACACGAGTTCAAACTGTGAAAAGGCAGTAATGCGTGGAAGGAACATTTTAATTTATAGTCTCCCTTTATTAGTGAAAAGTATGGCAAGATCATGAATGAATGAATGAAATGCGTAACAGGAAACAGAGGACCCTAGTGAGTGGTCAGTAAAGTTATGAATGAATGAGAGCGCGATCGTGGTCACATGGAGCGCTGTGGGTTCTTCGGTAAAGAGGATATTTAGTACAACAGTAAAGAGGCTTATGATATAATGTCACAGAAAAACCACACAAAAGGATATTTGAAGGCGATGGGCCCTGTATCACTAAAGACACACCAGCCAGCCTCCGGAAGCCTTGTTAAGTGCTAACCGATATGAGTAAACAGGGCAGACCACAGGATATTCAGGGGCAAAGGTTACAAGATTAACAAGTGACCACTTTTCTGAAGAAGGGTCTAGGCCCGAACCATCAGCCTTCCTGCTGCTGGGCCTGCTGTGTTCATCCGGCTCAACACCTTGTTCTCTCAGACCACGTGAGCGAACGAGTTTGGCGTGTTTGAGTCTGACTGGTAAATATGTGATACACAACCATTTGATGTTACTGACTGCCTGGTGAATTGAAAACTGAAATAACTGCGGATGCTGCAAATCAGGAACAAAAACAAAGTTTCTGGAAAAGCCCAGCAGAACTGAGGGAGGTTCTGTGGAAGGGTCACCGAACCGGAACCGGTTAGCTCTGTTTTTCAACTGACAAATGCTGCCAGACCTGCTGAGCTTTTGCAGCAACTTTGTATTTTTTTTCTGATTTCCAACATCCGCAGTTTTTTTGGGTTTTTACTCAGTGTTTTAGGGTTTATTTACAGGGCGCTCTTCATTTATCGCGAGCTCTGTCTTTTAGGGTTTATTTGTGAAGGGCCCTGCCTTACAGATAGTTTACAGGTCGGCTCAGTATTCGGGTGCATGAAGAGGTGCGCTGTGTTTTCGGCTTTATTCAGCCGTGTCTTTTCCTCTCTACTTCCTGGGGGATGTGTGTTAGAGTTCTTTTTAAAGGGGTCTGTGTGTTTGAGTGTACAATTGTAGGGGTCTCTGTGTTTTACAGTGTCCTGTATGTTTTTGACTTAATTTACAGGGTAGATCTGTGCTTTATGGCTTATTTACAGGGGGCTCTGTGTTGCAGTGCTTATACACTGGCGGGGGGGAGTTCTCTGTTTTCGGGTTTATTTACAATGAGGCCTGTGTTTTCGGGTTATTTACAAAGAGCTCTGTGATTTAAGATTTACATAGAAAGGCTGTATTCTAAGGTTTATTTGCAGAAAGCAGTGTAGTTTAGGATTTATTTCCAGTGAGCTCTAGGCTTTAGCATTTATTTACAGGAGGATCTTCATTTCATGGTTTTGTTACGGTTGGGTCTTTGTTTAAAAAAAAACCCTGAAACAATGAGCTCCGTGTCTTATGGTCTAATTACAGTGCCATCTGTGTTTTTGAGTTTATTTGCAGAGCATTCTGTGTTTTGGGGTTTATTTCCAGGAGGCTCTCTGTTTCAGGGTTTGTTTGCAGGATCCTCTGTGTTTTAAGATTTAATTTACATGGGTGTTTTTACTGCTTATTTGCATGGGTACTCTCTGTTTGAGGCACTGGCTGAGTACTGACCTTCTGACAATGTGGTACTCATTCAGATCTGATCCTCCAGCAATGAGGTACTGTGTCAGAACTGATCCGCTGACAGTAAAGCACTGCCCCCTCAGTTCTGACCCTCTGACAGAGCTGCAATCGTTCAGGACTGAACTTCTAATCATGTTGTACTCCATCAACTCTGAACCCAATGCACTGAGGTACTGACTCAGTATTTACTGTGTGCAAGTAATATACTCACTCAGAACTAACCCTCTAGCAATGTGAGCCTGCCTCAGAACTTACCCTGTAACAATGAGGCACTGACCTCAGCACCAAATCTCTAATTACTTGGCTCTCCCCAGTTTTGAGGCACTCCTTCTGTACTGACCCATGAACAATGAGGCACACACTCAAGAATGATCCTTCATTGAGGTATCACCTGAGAACAGAGCGACTGACATCTTTGGACTGTGTCTAATAATGAGGCACTGACTTGGTTCTGACCCTCTCACAATGAGGCATTCTCTCAAGTCTTACTGCATTAAAATGAGGCACGCTCTGACTGATCTGAAATGCCTCAGTATAAATCCTCTGACTAATCTGAAACACCACTTCTTAGACCCTCTAAATGGCAATCTTTTAATTCTGACACCATAACAGTGAGGGTCTGCCTTGGTGCTGACACTCTCTCAAAGAGACGCTGCCTCAGAACTGAGCTGCTGACAATTAGCCAGTGCCTTAGGTACTGATGAGTGAATAAAAAGGCCCTCTCTCAGCACTGACACTGAAGCAATGAGGTATTGTCACAGAACGAGCCCACAAAGGGCTCATAATTGAGGGAGTGCCTACTGATTGAAGGGTGCAGATTGAGGTGTTGCAGAACTGTCAGAGGGTCAGAACTGAGGTATTGCATCATTGTCAGATGGTCCATTCTGAGGCAGTGCCTCAGTGTCAGAATTGAGGGTATGCACATGTTTAACTCATCAGGAATGAGCTTTATGCAGCTCTATCAGAGGCTCAGCACTGACTGCCTGCCTCATTCTCATAGGATCAACACTGATATATTGAAGCACTGTTAGATCTTCAGTGCTGAGTGGGTCAGAACTGAGGGAGTGCATTGCTGTCAGAGGCAGTGCCTCATTATGCAGGTGTCAGAATTCAAGGCATGCCCCATGAATGGAGGGTCAGGACTGAGGTATTGCAGCTCTATTCAGAACCAGTGGCTCGTTGTCAAGCGGTCAATGCTGAGGCAGCGACTCAATTCTCTATGGTCAGTTTTGAGGAAGTGCCCCATTATTAGAGGGCCAATACGAAGGGTAAGTCTCAATGTAATTGTGACAGAACTGAGAC
This sequence comes from Stegostoma tigrinum, assembly GCF_030684315.1. Taxonomy (NCBI): domain Eukaryota; kingdom Metazoa; phylum Chordata; class Chondrichthyes; order Orectolobiformes; family Stegostomatidae; genus Stegostoma; species Stegostoma tigrinum. The sequence continues at coordinate 178,454 of NW_026728121.1, read as the reverse complement.
AGAGGCGCATGATCAGAGATGAGATGACCTACAGTGTGGAAACAGGCCCTTCAGCCCACTAAGTCCACACCGCCCGTCGAAGCATCCCAGCCAGACCCATCCCCCTCGAACCCACACACCCCTGAACACTACGGGCAATTTAGCATAGCCAATCCACCTAGCCTGCGCATCTTTGGTCTGTGGGAGGAAACTGGAGCGCCCACGTAGGAGGAGGCCCACATAGATAGCGGGAACTGCCGATGCTGGGGAATCTGAGATAACAAAGTGTAGAGCTGGATGAACACAACAAGCCAAGCAGCATCATCCAGCTCGACACCTGTTATCTCAGATTCTTTAGCGTCCATTTTCTGATGAAAGATCTCGATCAAAAACGTCAGCTTTCCGACTCCTCTGATGCTGCTCGGCCTGCTGTGCTCATTCAGCTCGACCCCTTGTTATCATAGAGACAGCACATGTTGGGTGTCTTTGCTACATCATGTTTTCTCAGTGTCATAAGAACTTAGATGAATGGCTTCAACATACAAATAATTTTAATGTGAATAAATTTACATTTGGACTCTGATAAAATAAGAAGGAACCTAGACTTGTTTGAAAATTAAATCGACTTACTTAATTCAGCCATATAATTGGCATAAAAATATAAGAAATTAATCCTACTCACAATCTTGGAGATGTGTTTGTTTGGAATTAGGGTGTTGAAGGTGGAGATGTGGTCAATAATTAGGAGCTTGACGTAGATGCCCATGTTATCTGGACGTTCCAGAGATATGTGTAAAGCCAAGGAGAGGGCATCTACCATGGATCTGCTGCATCAGCAGGTGAATTGCAGTGGATCAAGGGAATGTGGGAGGCTGGAGTTGATGTGACCCATGACCAACCTCTCAAAACACTTGATAGTCATAAATATGGATGGAAGAGCCGCTGGGCAGTAGTCATTGAGGCTTCTGGAAAAAA